>NC_054379.1:84269961-84569961 GCF_017654675.1 Xenopus laevis
CCATACCTGTATTTACATTCAGGAGCAGAGACTGTTCTACTGTACTATCTTTTATTTTATATTCTCTTATTGTTAGCTACATTTGTGTTCTTTTCATTTCTGTTTATCATACTAATGATGCATGGGGAAAGGACTTTATTTGTAACATGCTAAAGGATGTAGGCACCCTATAACATATGAATCTTTCAAACACAGATATTAACATTGTATACTTATACATCTTTTCATTTAGCTACCCTCCCTTCAGTTTTTGCCTAGTATCCTCTGATGTCCCATTCCTTTAGTCCATAAAACCCATACCATGCTTTTCTATTTGCTAACTACCCAACTGCCTTGCTAGTTGTTGTTTGGTCTGATGTCCCAGTCCTTCAGTCATTGTCTGTTTCCCAGTGGTATATTTTTCAAAGTTTCCAAGGTGAGAACCCTGCCTCAGGCGGCATTCTGCAAGGGCAGCGAGTGAAATAGCGCTCACTGCACTGGCGATGCGGTCCCCATTGGACCCGCTCATATGCTAAATTTTGAGGGGGGGGCATTGGGTTGCTGTCTCAGGTGGCAGCTATGGCCTATGCTAATGAAAGTTTATTTGCTCAAGTCTAAATGTGTGGCCTCATGTTCTTTTCTATAGAAAAATGTCTAGTTAGCATGCTTGCTCACAAGATAATTTGTGATTCTATAAAAAATAGCTCCTGGATGTCCTTAAAGGGATACTGTCAATATTTTTATGATATAGTATTTATTGCTAAATTACACTGTGTACATTACATGTAATTTATTCTATCATTTAAAAAAATGTCTTGAACCAAGAAATTTAGTTTTTTTAGTTGTAATATTGGTGTGTAGGCAGCATTCTCAAGTCAGCTAGTTGTGAAATATTTTTTTTTTTCAAATTCCCTTCCACCTAATGTTCTAATCCATCTTAAATTTTTTTACTTGTTACCCGTGACCTTCTGATGACCAGTGCATTCATATTGCAAACCTATGCTGTGAAATGTACTTGTTTCTTTGATTCGTTTTAAGGGTTTTTTTTCATCTCTTCAAGTTACTTTAAAACTTCTGTGTTTTACTATGTTCTGTGTACAGGTATGGGACGTTTTATCTAGAATGCTCAGGACCTGTCATTTTCCAGATAGGGGATCTTTCTGTAAATTGGATATCCATACATTTTGCCTGGTCATGTACTTTGAGAAATAGCGAGCACTTTACATTGGAACTGCTTTCAGGCAGGCTATGGTTTCTCCTACCCAAAGTGACTGAAGGAGTCACGACTTGGGACTATTGAGTGCTGTTCTCATATCTATCACTAGGTGGGGCATGGGAACATATTTAGCAATGCTGGTATCAGGGAGTTTTTTTTATTACTTACCCATTGTTCTGCTGATGGGCTGCTTGGGGGAAAAGGGAAGGGGTGATATCACTCCAACTTACAGTGCAGCAATAAGTTTATCAGAGCTCATGAATGTTGGCACCTGGTAAACTGACATGCCCAGCCCCCATGTCAGATTTCAACATTAAATATTAAAAAAATGGTTTGCTCTTTTGATCCCCATTAGGTCATCATTTCCTAACAATATGAGAGTTTGTTTTCTTTTTTAGCGGGCATGCATGACTGATCTAGCTGTGGTCAAATGCCCCTTTTGACTGATTCATTTGGTAGTCTGATAGCCACAACAATGTTTTAAATATGTATAAAACCAACCTGAATTAAAAAAAGGTTAGTTTGCATTGTATAATGAATCCAATCTCTGTTTGCATTGTGAGCAAGCTGCAGTGACAGATGCAACATATTTACTATTGAAGGGAACATACGCTACCTATAAATTCTTTTAGTTGTTTTTCTGGACTCATGAGGCATAATTAATTTGTTTTACACAAAAACATTTGATAATGATAATATAACTGGTAGCTTTTCTAGTGTGCATATGCTTTTAAAATCTCTTTGGGTTTCATTGAAGGGATTAATTCTTTTATTTGAGTTATTCCAGTGTTATACTTAGGCATACCTCAATTTGTTGAGGAAACTTAAAGATGAAAAAATGTCATTGACATATACTTATGTTGAAAAAGGAGGTATGCTGCCCCTTTAAATGCTGATATTTAGAACTTCACATTTTGTTATGTTAATTGAAAGATAGAATAACTGCAAAATCAGTGCCATTACTGCAAGAAAATTGTTAGCTATGCATGGGATGAAGTTACAAATACTGATAAGTCATCTATGTAGCTGACATGGTAAGAATATATAGTATGAATAAGTAACAGTAAAACATGCAGGATAAAAACTAGGGGTAGGCAGGAAACACAAATTCCTAGGGCACAACTGTGAGGGCACCAGGCATGTACCCCTTGTTCCATTCTTTATTTACCTCTCCCGCCAGCAAACTTGCACATGCACTTGTGAGGAGGGGGCCAACAAACTACAATGCCTATGGAGTCCAACCAGCTTGGATTAGCACTAACAAAAGGCAATCACTTACTTATGCCATTTTGGGTTGGCACTGAGGCATACAGTACAAGATCTGATTGGTTTCATCTAAGATGATCTAGTTAACCCAAAGTAAGGACTTCATTGTCATCTGTTGAGAGCATCAGGAGACCCTTGTCAGGCATCTTTGCACTATTACTCAGTACTCAGAGATAATGTGATGTGTTCACTGTATGCTATTACTGTATGTTAACCTGGTCATAAAACTAAAAATTCGTTGTTTGTTTTAATGTTTTAACTATTATTTTAGTGTCAATCCAATGCAATTTTCCCAGCGCTTCCCTTAACTTTTAGTAAGTGGGCTCACCTTCTTAATTGGGACTCACCATAAAGACCAAAAGATTCATCAATACACGTTGTATGAAGGAGGCCACAAAGCATCCGCAGTACTGTGCTGCAAAACTTTTATTCCAAAATATCCTGCTATGTGATTTCTTCACTGCTTGCTTGGATAATTGCTTGAGAAGGTGAAGCATTGTATGGTTTTAAATCTTGTACACACGTTTGGCTAATTACACTTGAGAAAGGGTCCTTGCTGACTCAAAACATGTCGTGTACTGCAGATGCTTTGTGGCCTCCTTCATACAACGTGTATTATTTAAGTGTATGGCACCAGGTCTCTGTTAAACAGTGAGACAGCTCTACAGATGCAACAGCAAATGAGTGTTTGCAGGATTTTACCAGCATTGTTTATGACCTTAAATGTAATGGATGTGTATCTGTTGAAATGCTATTCAATGCTTCATTCGTGAACTGTTCCTGCAAATCTTGTAAGACTAGTACTTGTAGCCATTTGAGCCCAGATACATAATAAAGGAGGGGGTAAAAAGGAGACATTCATTTGTGGAATTACTGTATTCCTTATTGATAATGCATGCTTATTATACTCTGTTCATTACATATTTTAGTAAATAATGTGAATTATAGCAGTATGTATCAGATTCTGTAACTTCTGTAAACACGGGATCCGCCTAAGGGGTCCATTATCGAACAATCCATTTTTTAAGAAAAAAAGCTCTAAAAATTAAAGACTTATTAAAGGAGAAGGAAAGGTAAAAACTAAGTAAGCCTTATCAGAAAGGTCCATCTAAATATACCAGTAAACCCCCAAAGTAGTGCTGCTCTGAGTCCCCTGTCAAAAGAAACACAGAATTTCTTTCCTTCTATTGTGTACACATGGGCTTCTGTATCAAACTTCCTGTCTTCAGCTTAAACCTCATTGCCCTGGGCAAGAGCATGCTCAGTTTGTTCCTTTCCCCCCCCCTCCCTTCTCTACTGTAATCTGAGCCATGAGCAGGGAGAGACTCAAGCAGGAAGTGATGTCACACCACATCAATACTGCCGCTCCTATCCTAAACAAACAGAGAGTTTCTAGAGCTTTTTACTCAGGTATGGTACAACATTCTACAGAATAAATATAGCATTCTAGCTTGCATTATTGCAGCTAATCTATTGGCAATAAAATGCCTCCGCAGCTTTCCTTCTCCTTTAAAAACCACGAAAAACCACGAAAACCACTAATACAAAACTTTGCCAGTTAAAAGTTGTCAAGGTCCTATAGAAGTCAATGGGAGCTGTGCTGATCCTATTGGACCACTTTAAATCCATTCAGATTTCACTATGTATTGTCTGAAAAACAATCATTAAGCGTAATCTTCCGTTCAAACTTTATTATTCTGATTTTTTAATAAATCTCATGATATTTATACTTTTAGGGGCCGATCCACTAACTTCGAGTGAAGGTTTCGAAGTTAAAAAACTTCGAATTTCGAAGTTTTTTTTTGGGCTACTTCAACCATCGAATGGGCTACTTCGACCTTCGACTACAACTTCGAATCGAAGGATTCGAAGTAAAAATCGTTCAACTATTCGACCATTCGATAGTCGAATTACTGTCTCTTTAAAAAATACTTCGACCCCCTATTTCGCCATCTAAAAGCTACCAAAGTCAATGTTAGCCTATGGGGAAGGTCCCCATAGGCTTGGCTAACTTTTTTTGATCGAAGGATATTCCTTCGATCATTGGATTTAAATCCTTCGAATCGTTCGATTCGCAGGATTTAATCGTTCGATTCGAAGGAATAATCCTTTGATCGTTCGATCGAACTATCTGCGCTAAATCCTTCGATATTCGAAGTGGAAGGATTTCAATTCCTAGTCGAATATCGAGGGTTAGAGATGTCGCAAACTGTTCGCCGGCGAACTTGTTCGCGCGAACATCGGGTGTTCGCGCTCGCCGGAAGTTCGCGAACGTCGCGCGACGTTCGCCATTTTGGGTTCGCCATTGTTGGCGCTTTTTTTTTGCCCTCTCACCCCAGACCAGCAGGTACATGGCAGCCAATCAGGAAGCTCTCCCCTGGACCACTCCCCTTCCCTATAAAAACCGAAGCCCTGCAGCGTTTTTTCACTCTGCCTGTGTGTGCTGAAGAGATAGTGTAGGGAGAGAGCTGCTGCCTGTTAGTGATTTCAGGGACAGTTGAAAGTTTGCTGGCTAGTAATCGTTTTGATACTGCTCTGTTATTGGAGGGACAGAAGTCTGCAGGGGTTTGAGGGACATTTAAGCTTAGGTAGCTTTGCTGGCTAGTAATCTACCTTCTACTGCAGTGCTCTGTATGTAGCTGCAGTGGGCAGCTGTCCTGCTTCTGATCTCATCTGCTGACTGCTGCAATAACAGTAGTCCTTGTAAGGACTGCTTTTATTTATTTTTTTGTTGTTTTACTACTACTACTACTACTACTATAAGAGCCCAGTGCTATTAGTCTAGCAGTGTTGGGGAGTGGGACTGGTGTGCTAATCTGCTGCTCCTAGTAGTTCAGCAGCACCAACTTTAATTTTTTTTTTTAATATTCATTTTTTTTTTATTTTACTTTTTTTTATTTTACTACCGCTGTAGTAGTGTATAAGTTGACCTTTTAGGCATTATTTGCCCTGTAGGCATTATTTGCACACTGTTTTCTTCAACCCGCCATCTAGCTGTGTGACCTTGTTCACATTCTGTCTAAATATCCATAATATTACCGTCTCCAGAAAAAACACCGGAGTGACTTTTTTCAAGCAGCATTCATATATTTTACGTAATCCTTATCCACCGCTGTAGTAGTGTATACGTTGACCTTGTAGGCATTATTTGCACAGTGTTTTCTTCAACCCGCCATCTAGCTGTGTGAGCTTGTTCACATTTTGTCTAAATATTGATAATATTATCGTCTCTAGAAAAACCACTTGAGTTACTTTTTTTCAAGCAGCATTCATATATTTTACGTAATCCGTATCCACCGCTGTAGTAGTGTATACGTTGACCTTGTAGGCATTATTTGCACACTGTTTTCTTCAACCCGCCATCTAGCTGTGTGACCTTGTTCACATTCTGTCTAAATATCCATAATATTACCGTCTCCAGAAAAACACCGGAGTGACTTTTTTCAAGCAGCCATAATATATTTTACGTAATCCGTATCCACCGCTGTAGTAGTGTATACGTTGACCTTGTAGGCATTATTTGCACACTGTTTTCTTCAACCCGCCATCTAGCTGTGTGACCTTGTTTACATTCTGTCTAAATATCCATAATATTACCGTCTCCAGAAAAAACACCGGAGTGACTTTTTTCAAGCAGCCATAATATATTTTACGTAATCCGTATCCACCGCTGTAGTAGTGTATACGTTGACCTTGTAGGCATTGTTTGCCCAGTTTTTTTGGCCGCAGCCACTGAAGCACAGAGGCCAGAAAAAATATGCCATATAAATGCTGAAAATAGTCATTTTTTGCCATACGTTGACTCAACGTATATGGCAAAAAATTACTATTTTCAGCATTTATATGGCATAATTTTTCTGGCAACTGTGCTTCAGTGGCTGCGACCAAAAAAACTGGGCAAACAATGCCTACAAGGTCAACGTATGGCAAAAAATGACTATTTTCAGCATTTATATGGCATATTTTTTCTGGCAACTGTGCTTCAGTGGCTGCAACCAAAAAAACTGGGCAAACAATGTCTACAAGGTCAACGTATGGCGAAAAATTACTATTTTCAGCATTTATATGGCATATTTTTTATGGCAACTGTGCTTCAGTGGCTGCGTCCAAAAAAACTGGGCAAACAATGCCTACAAGGTCAACGTATGGCAGTTGTTTAAAGAGAACAGTAGATTACTAGCCAGCAAAGCTACCTAAGCTAAAATGTCCCTCAAATCCCTGCAGACTTCTGTCCCTCCAATACAGAGCAGTATCAAGCAGATTACTAGCCAGCAAACTTACTATCATCTGTCCCTGAAATCACTAACAGCTCTCCCCCTACACTATCTCTTCCAAGCACACACAGGCAGATTTTTCAGATACATTTTTGCCCTTGATCCCCCTCTGGCATGCCACTGTCCAGGTCGTTGCACCCTTTAAACAACTTTAAAATCATTTTTCTGGCCAGAAATGTCTTTTCTAGATGTTAAAGTTCGCCTTCCCATTGAAGTCTATGGGGTTCGCGAACCGTTCGCGAACCGCTCGCATTTTTGCGCAAGTTCGCGAATATGTTCGCGAACTTTTTTTCCGACGTTCGCTACATCCCTATCGAGGGTTAATTAACCCTCAATATTTGACCCTTAGTGAATCGGCCCCTTATAGTTTGTGAGTTTAGTCGTGGTTTCAAAAACCTCAAAAAACACTAAAATCCAGTAATTGATAAATAGGACCTAAGTATACCACTAACAGGGTTGGGTCGCTTGTTTTTCACATGAGAAACCACGTGGTAGGAAGTAGATATCCCTCGCACACCCTGGCACTTCAAATAAATCGTTACCTGGTGCACAGTCAAAGAGGAATTGCCAACCTCTCAATCCCTCCAGGAACAAATGCAGATTAACTGGCACACAAGGGAAATGCTGACAGGACGAGCCCTTGCTAATTTTATTCTGCAATAAAATTAGCAAGGGCTAACCCTGACAGCAACGTTGCCCTCCATAATAAAATCAGCAAGGGCTCACCCTGACAGAATTTCCCTTGTGTACCAACTAATCTGCATTTGTTCATGTTGGGATAGTTTTTCCAACATGAGTGTTGAGTCTGTATGGGTTTAGACTTCTTGGTATCAAAAGGTCCATAACATGGCAAGCTATTCCATCTAGTCAGGGTGACATGTGATAATTATGTATAAAATAACTGTCTGTGCTGTTATCATGTACAATTCTTTAGAGAAATCTGGATGACATTGAATAATATGCCACATTCATGTAGAAAAGTAAATCAAACTTATGTATAAAATTATTAAGTGAAACATAAATAATTTTGATTTAGTAAGATATAAATACCCAATAAAGCTTTAGCTGCCCCTGTCAAAAGCCAGTAAGGGAGTTTTTTTAACTGAAAAAGAGCAAGGAATCCACTGAATGGAACACTTAAGGAAATCCTAAACAGACCATACCTAGAGAAAGAAGCTGAAATCCAGGAAGCTAAAACCTTGCGATAAGCACAGAACCACTAGAAAGAGAGGAGATTATAGCAGCTGGGAATCACTGAACAGGAAAAAGGCTGCTGGATGTGATAATATTAATGCTGAGCTTCTAAAAGTAGATTTAAATGGGGAAATGTAATAAAAGTTGGTTACGGGAAAACTATTTGCAACGCAAAAAGTTATGCCTTTGTGTGAACAAATTTTGCTTTGCTCAAATTTAATGTAGCTTTTACGACCCCGGAAACTGTTTAGCGACCATTTCCGACAGTGCAAGACCGTTTACAAATTTTATAGTTTACGCCAATGAGCAGTAAACGTAATAAACTTCTTACTGAAAAATTCGCTATGTTTGCTCCAACACCTTCAAGTACTTCTTAAGAGTGTGAAATTAAAATTCGCAATGTGAAATTAAAATTCGCAATGCGCAATTAAAATTCGTAATACAATAACAGTTTAAGGAACAATATTACATTGCGAGATGTGGATTTTTATTTTTATTGGCGCAAATTGTTTTTCTCTTTGCAACTTTAATTACATTCCCCCCTTAAACTCTTATTTGCTGACATCTGGAAAGTCATGCAGGTGCCTGAGGAATGGAACAAGAGAGTTATCAAGATACCCAAGATACATTTTCTCACCAGTTGTAACAACTGGCAGGGTGTCATACTTCTCTCTCTTCTCAGTTAGATATTAGAAAAAAATCATAAATTCAAAAATAATTTGTTGACTTCAAGAATGCTTTTGATAGACATTATAGGGACAGTCTTTAGTGTATCCTGAGAGCTTATGGCATACCACAACATTTGGTGCAGCTTATTAAAAGCTTCTACAAGAACCTTTTCTGCAGTGTGGGCAATATTGAGCTGCAATTTTAAGTGAATACTGATGTCAGAAAGGGATGCACAATGTCTGCAGTGCTTTTCAATTTTGCTTCCAATGGGTTAAGCAGCAGACAACTGATGATGTACCCAGAGGTATCAGGTGGACCCCCCTTTTAACATTAGAATACCTGGACTGTCCCACACTGGCTGTCATATACAGGAGAAGACAGAGAGTTTGTGCGCTAATGCTGATCAGATCGGATTAAAAGTCAACCATAAGAAAATTAGGACCTTGTTTTTGAAACACTAGCACCAATGAAGATTAGTGGCAAACTGCCATTAACAGATTTTCACTTACCTTGACAACAAAAAGATGGCAGCACTAAATTGACATCAGGATTAGGCTTATATAAACTAGAAACATTATGACTTCTATAAACAATGTTGGGATGTCCATGCAATATAGAATCATCACCAAAGTATGCCTATACCAAAGCTGTGTCTTATCAAACTGCTGAGTGCTGTTGTATGACAGAAAGTGACCTAGCCAAGGATCCTGTGCATCTTTTTGCCACAGAAGATGTCAAACTATGACTTTTTTACTCAGTTTCACCTAGAGGATATAGCCACCATAATAATGCAAAAGTTAAAGGTGGCTTGGAATTTATGGTGTAATAAAGCCTCAACATCCAACCAGACTCTGGTATCACTGGACACCAGATAAGAAGCAGAGGAGATGCCTAGATGGCCTAGAGTGATATGTTGGTAAACACAGTCTCAAATTTGTACAAAGGCAAGCAGAACTGAAAGTCATGTGTTGCTATATTACATGCCATTGAGCAAAAAAGCTATGATTTTGATGAAATAATTTGATAAATGTAAATATGCTACATCTGAATTTTATGAAAATGGACGGCATTATTGTGCTAATGTATGCATTCAATATTTAGGGGCCCATTTATTAAACCTAATATTTTCATACCCTAAAGCTGCTAAAATTCCAAATCCAAAAATATGCCATCTCAAACCTGTCAAAGCCATGTAAAAGTCAATGGCAGATGTCCCTGAAGCTGCTTCTTGACATGGTGATCAGGTTTTTGTCCCATAATCCGAAAAAGTATAGTTTTCACTTCAAAAATTATATAAAATCAAGTTTTAGGAACAGCAATTGTACGATACAAATGTTTGATGTTTTCAAGAAAAATTCTAATTCATGGAAGGGAGTTTGGTTGACTTGATTGATTCATTCAAGTTTGAGTAAATCATCCCTTATATATTAAAAAAAAAAGTCCTGCTTAAATGCATTTTTTAAAAACATTTTCTGATTACTGAAAATGTTCATTACTCTGTGATAATTTTGAAAGAGCTAAAATGATACTAAAGAATGCATGAAAAGAGATAGGTGAACCATATCTAAAGTTAATTTAAATACAACATACCTCACCATTTTAAAATAGTGTGCAAAAAAGGTTTATTAATGCTGTACTGGATAAATGAATGTCTATCCAGCATACCATATATTTAAACAGTATTAAATATCTATTCATGTACAGCATCTCATGTATCTATTCATGTATAAAAACATTTAACATGTGTTAAAATGCCATCATTTAGCTATTGTGCAGTTAATAATTTTCTCATTGCTAATAATATTAATAATAATATTAATGATATATATTGATATTAATAATAATATTTATTGATAGCATCATGATGCTGTGTGCTCCTTCATGCTCCTTAGTAGTTATTTATTATGTAATTAACTTCTTTATAATTTTTGTATTCTGCACACAATATCAAAAAGTATCACATCATTTCTCAAAAAAGCAAAGTTAAATCAAGTGTGCTTCTCTACACACCATTTTATTATTAACTGTATCTCTGTTTAAAGAGGTACCTCCGATTGCATCTAGAGGGGAGGGCCTGGGGACCAGGCTGATAATTAGTCATAGACCTTCTGTTTATAAAATAGAACCAAATGTATATGTAGTATTATATTTATTTATATATTGATTTGTTAGATGTATTAGATTTGTTAGATTCACAGATACACAGTGATACAGTAGCTTTTGGTCTGTTTTTAAAAAAAGTGGGGCCTTTTATTTATATCAGGTTTTATTTTGATGTTGTGATTACATTTCAGAAAATGATCCTAACCTGCTTAATACATTAGCACTATATAAATAAATAAAACAGTCATTATGAGAAATAAATATAGGTAATAGCAACTAATAGCAACAGCAAGTGAACAAATTGTTGAATAAACATAAATATTCAAATTTTTGTTCCTGATCATCTTCTTCTGTAATGTAATATAATACAATCCAATATAGATTATATGCAGTTGTATATTTCCTTTTATTCAATGTATAACTGCCTGTATTTTAATTTGATATGGATATTTGATATAGCCCACTTTTGGTAACAATTAAAATGCTGCTATACACACGATTGTTTCCTATTCATACACAAATAACCCGCTGACATCTAAGGCGATCACTAATTATTCAATATTCTGAGCATTGCAGAGTGAGTTTTAAAAATCTGAACATTACGTCTATTTAATAGATGCACTATTTCTTGCTTTTGAAATATTAATAATGTTAAGTATGTGTATTCAAGTAACATCAAATTCATCAAAATGTAACTTTTTTGCAGTAGTACAAATTAAAATAAAAAGTGGTATAAAGGTGATACCTTTATTGGCTAACTAATATAATCATAGCAAGCTTTCAGAACATTTTAGTTCCTTTTTCAAGCTGATTACAATGAAGCTGTGGTGTTCTCTGGTATATATACAACATTCAGCTCATAGGTCAAATGACCCAACAAAAAGAAATATCAATGTGTATGTGTGAGGTGTCAAAGTCATTTACGAGGGGATCTGCAAGAGACAAGCAGATAAGGTACAAGATAATGTGGGTCAAAGAGAGTATATATTAGGGATGAATTATTGGAGTGTAGAATCAAAGGAATTCCATATGATCTCTTACTCCATATACAGATATGGAAGACAACATTTAATACAGTATACAGAACATCCATATAAGATGTTAGGAATATTTAAACAATAAAGTAATAATTACCAGCTTTATAAGTAATGATATCTTTAAAAAAAAAAGTGTGTAATATTATCATTTCAATAATATTGTATCATTACCAATGAAACCTACCTTGAAAAATGTCATAGTTGCACCATCTTGAACTGCTCCATATTCTATTTTAGTCTGTTTTGCTAAGTCATCTGCAGAATCAATGGGAGATTCCATTCTCTCCACTGTAAGAAATGCAGCTAAGTTGGCAGTATATGAGGAAATGATAATAAGTGTAAAAAACCACCATATTCCTCCTACTATCCTTGTGGAGAGGGCTTTGGGCATGAGTTCTGAACCTATTAGAAATCAAGGGATATATTGATATGACAAATAGCAGTGAAAACAGTGTAAAAACAGTTAAATGAATATGTCTATACATGTATCTATGTATATCACCAAAAACATACAATAAATTGAAGAATAACAGCCCACCTAAACTAAGTACAGAAATTCATAAATATAAAGCTAAAAGCTTTTAAACTGCTGTATCAAAAGACTTGCTTCAAATGTGTGTCTGCATTAATGCTATATGGAGAATGTAAATGTTTCTTTGGTTGGACTGTACATTGTGAATGTAATGTAAGGTTAATTCTTGCAGTCACTCGTATTAGTAAAAAAGTTTAGATTTCATTCAAAAGTAATGTAGAGATGGAGCAGGTTATTGATTACTGGTGCATCTGATACTAGGGTACACTAGTCAATTTTTTTATTTAATTATAAATAAAAAGGATATTTCTGTGTGTGACAAATTATTTAATAAAATATTCTCTAGCTATACTTTAGGGGCAGATTTATTAAGGGTGGAAATGAAAATTTGAATTTTCAATATTTTTTAGGGTCAAACCTCTCAATTCAAATTGTAAATTATCCAAACTAAATCTGAGTTTTAATTTGAATGAGAATTTTTAGATTTATCACACTCTGCCCCTTTAAAAACTCAAATTCAACTATTCGCCACCTAAAACCTGGGACCGATTTGGACATGTTAGTAGCCTTCCTGACATTTGAGTTTTTTTCAGAGAAAAAACTTGAATCGGGTTTAGTCAAATTCAATAAGAATTTGATTAGAGTTTTTGAGTCGGTTAAATTAGTGTGCGTTTAAGATATTAGATTTTTTTTTAAATAACCCCTTATAATATGCTTATATTTTACAAGAGGGGGTAGTTTATTCAATATATATATATATATATATACACAAAATATCGGCACTCACAACAAAAACAAGAATTGCGATGCCTAGGTGCAGTGTTCAATTAATTCCATAAACACTTTTTCCGAAAGAAACCGCACGCTCAGGGCTTATGAAAAATGTAAGTATAGCTTTATTTGGCACATACTAACGTTTCTTTCGAAAAAATAAATAAATATATATATATATATATATATATATATATATATATAATACACAAAAGCCATGAATATCTTGTAAATTATATCCTTATAAACGGTGAGTTCTGATGTCATCAGTTATAAACGGTGAGTTCTGATGTCATTTCTGTCACATGACTCACTGAAATGCGTGTATTATAATAAATAAAGTACCCCCAGTTGTAAAATATGAGGATATTAGAAGTTACCTTGGAGTTCCATGACCTGTATAAAAACACTCGGCCTTCGGCCTCGTGTTTTTATATGGTCATGAAACTCCTCGGTAACTTATAATATCCTTATATTTTACAATAGGGGGTACTTTATTCACTATATATATATATATATATATATATATATATATATATATATATATATATATACTTAAAAGGTTGAACTTGATGGACATGTGTCTTTTTACAACCTAATTTACTACGTTATCTAAACCATTGTTGAAAGTGTAGGATTTAACAATTTATTTGTAGTGTTGGAATAACTTCCAACAAGAAAAATAATTGTCTGAAGCTTTTCTCCCTGTGTTTGCATTTAGGATTAGGGATCATGCTCCTGCACAGTATTAAATACACTGTACTATTATCTCATCGAGCAGTTTATCAGCTCGGTTAAATGTGTCAATTCACAAAATGACACACCAATACTTTCCTGACCCTCAGGAAAATGTTCCTGACAGTAAATACATTTTAAAATAATTGGAACTGCTGGAATCCTTTAGGTTTAATTAGTTTAAAATAATTAGGAAATATGCAGAATGAATCATAAATATATGATTAAATTATACACATACATATATACCGTGTATTTATGTCACATATATATGTATATACATGCATACAGTATGGGGCAGATTTATTAAGGGTCAAAGTGAAAATTTGAATTAAAATTTTTGATATTTTTGGTCAAAACTTTGGCCCTTTAAGAACTCAACTCAAATTCAACTATTCGCCACCTAAAACCTGCCGAATTACTGTATAAGTCAATGGGAGAGGTCCAGGGATCAATTTGGGGATGTTTGTAGCCTTCCTGACATGTAGGGGCAGATTTATCAAAGGTCGAGGTGAATTTTCAAATGAAAAAAATTTGAATTTCTAGCTATTTTTTGTGTACTTCGACTAGGGGATAGTCCAAAATCGAAATTTATCATGTTGGGGCATATTTATCAAGGGTCGAATTTCGAATTGAAAAAACTTCGAAATTCGAATTCAAAAAGACCAACCGAAAATAAGTCGAAGTTTTTTTTTGGTTGAATAGGCCTATTTTTGATCTAATAGGTTCGCATTCGGCCGAATTCGAAAACAGGTTCGGCAGGTTTTAGATGGCAAATGGTCGAAGTCTAATTTTTAAAGAGACAGTACATGATAAATTTCGATATTCAAATTTTGGAAATTCTTTCAAATCCAAATCGAATTTGGACTATTCCCTAGTCGAAGTACACAAAAAATAGCTTGAAATTTGAATTTTTTTCATTCGAAAATTCACCTCGACCTTTGATAAATCTGCCCCGTACTGTCTCTTTAAAAATTCAACTACGACCATTCGCAATCAAAACCTGCTGAATTGCTGTTTTAGCCTATGGGGGACCTCCTAGAACCTATTGGAGTCAACTGGTAGACTTTAAAAATTGAATCCGATCGAATGCGCTATTACTTCGATGCGTACGATTTAAATACGACCAAATATGGACCTATTCGATCGAAAACTGACCTATTTGACCAAAAAAAACTTTGACTTAATTTCATTTGGTCTTTTTTAATTCGAATTAAATGAAATTCGACCCTTGATAAATATGCCCCTCAAGTTTTTTGGAGGAAAAAACTTGAATTGAGTTTTATTAATTATCAATCGAGTTTTTATAATCCAGGTCATTTAAATTTGTTCAAATTTAACAAATTTGATTTTATTAATACATTTTAACTAGTCAAATTTTAAATTTATAGGAGTTAAGGTGAGTTTAAAAAAACTCACATGAATTCGAAATTCAACCCTTGATAAATGTGCCTCCCTGTGTGTAGATTGAATGATACTCCACTTCGGTAAACAAATAATTGCTTACAGTAAACGTGGCCATAGATGTTACAATTACGATCTTTCCTGAAAAAGATCCTTCCAGGAAAGTTTGTTCATTTCAATACACACATGCAGAGCTGAATCTTCAGATATACAGGTAGACACAATAGAATTCTACTTGCTCACCTCCCACCATACACTCACTGTATATCTTATAAACATTTGTTTTGTAAGATATTACCGGAGCATCTACACTTTCAGGGGCATATTTATCAAGGGTCGAATTTCGAATTGAAAAAACGTTGAAATTAAGTCGAAGTTTTTTGGTCGAATATGTCCGTTTTCAATCAAATAGGTCCGTATTCGGCCAAATTCGAATACTTCGATTCGAAGGAATAGCGTATTCGATTCAAAGTTTTCCCCAAAAAAAACCTTTGATTTTTTCAAAGTCCACCAATTGACTCCAAATAGGTTCTAGGAGGTCCCCCATAGGCTAAAACAGCAATTCAGCAGGCTTTAGATGGAGAATGGTCGAAGTCGAATTTTCAAAGAGACAGTACATGATAAATTTCAATATTTGAATTTTTGAATTTTTTTACAAATTTTAATCAAACTTGGACTATTCCCCTAGTCAAAGTACACAAAAGATAGCTTGAAATTCAATTTTTTTTCATTTGAAAAATCACCTCGACCTTTGATAAATCTGCCCCTCAATCTTTGAAGTAAGGCAACAAAACAATTATCACCCTCCTGATGTTTACACAGATCCTGCCATGTTATCTAATATTGTATCATATTTTACATTTTTAAATATCTTTCTAACAATCTGCCATCCTATTTGATTCTTAGGGTATATTTATTGAAAGGGACTTTTTCCCTATCTCCATTAACTTGTATGGTGTTGATATTAATTCTCAGTATATTATGACATAATAAACCAAGAAACTAGCATCAGGTTTTCTCTTTATGTAACATATTATATACAAGTTATTCTGCATAGTCATCTTTATTTATATGCATTTGTTTCTGTTATCATATGTGAGATATTTCACACCATTCTCATTTGAAAAATAGGAATGCAAAGAATAATAGACTGCATCTTCTACTTAACCAGTTAATTAAATTTTCCCTACTTTTTTATATTGCTTGTTAAAGTCGAATTCTTTTATTAAGAAATTTAAAAGGTACTGTATCTGATGACATCTAGAGAGTGCCTAAGGGGACTTCTGCTTGTTTTGAATATTTGAATGATTGTGATTGTAAAATTATGTTTCCTATACTGTGCAATAGCACCAAAACATTTTTTTCCCTAGTGATTATATTTTTTATTCTCAAACACTAACATATTTGATTTAAAAAATCAGACAATATTGTCACACCCCCATTTTGTTGTGGAATGACAAAAGAAAATCACATTGTTCTATTTATTGTTAATGAGACTGTTCCAACAGAAACTCTGCTGTTTTTAATTGCTAACATTTTTCATGTGAATTGTTTTAATTGTTTTCTTTAATAAATTGTGACTATTCATGGATTAAAATGTAAATATTCCTGGGTATATTTTTGTTATTTGTTTTTAAATTTTTGATAAATATTACCCTGAATTAAAAAAATGAGTAGTTCACCTTCCTAATATCTTTTCACTTCCAATATTAATTATTTAGTACAAAAACTTTTTTCAAATGCTTTTTAATTTTTTAGTTTCATTTTTCATCTTCTCAAGTCTCATTTTGAGCAGGGGGGTTATCAACTTGTAAATTGTTAAAATTGTTGATACATTCTTAACTTCAGCCCTGTTAAGCAGAATAACTGAGCTTTATTTAACTTAGTTGTTATGACTGATATAATACAAGTCTGTAGATTGGATTATTGAGCAGCCAGACTGAAACACCAGAGACAGGAGAGTTAACATTTAGGGCAGATTTATCAAGGGTCGAATTTAGAGTTAATGGGAGTTTATAAAATCTCCCATAAACTCGATTTTCAAGTTAAAAACAAACAAATTCAAACAATCAATTTTTTTTATTTTTTTTAAAAAAAACAATTCTTTTCAATTTGGGTGAATGGGATTGACCCGCAAACTAGAATCGAATAAGAAAAAAACTAGATTTTCAGAATACCACAAAACAAACTCCAAATTGATTCCAGGATGTCCCCCATAGGCTAAAACAGCAATTCAGCGTGGTGAATAGTCGAATTCTAATTCTTAAAGGGCTAGTACGTTATAAATTTCAAAATTCTAATTTGAATTTTTTTAAACACTCAAATCGAATTTTAACTATTACCTAGTCGAATTACACTAAAATGAAATCTAAAGTTCAAATTTTTAAATTCAAATTCATAATTCAAATTTTCACTTCAACCCTTGATAAATCTGCCCCTTAAACTTAATTTTAGAAAAAAAAACTGTGGTTATGTATGGTGTCCTACTTCATAATAAATTAACAAAAAAAGTGTTTGCAATGTTTTTGGCTTTCCCAAAGTCTCATACTTTATAATGGTTCTGGTTCACTAGAGTATGTACTGTATCCTATACCGTATATTTCAGTAGAATGAACTGCCTGCCACCTATACAAATATTATACAAATATCAGACACACAATACATTGCTAACTATTTTTGCCCCACATAACTTAATTGCATTTCAGGCACTATCCTGGTCAAGATTTGGATAAAACCACAGGTGCCAACTGTCTTTTCCTTAAGATTTAAGTGTGAATAACACATGAAATACATTAAAATATTTTAGATACTTTTATGAGAGTCTATTTATCATGATAAAAAGCACTATGAAGTAAGTGGAAACTTTAAAGTGGTATGTTTTTTTTACGCTTTCCAATTGCCATATATGTAACACTATCAAATCAATGGCAACAATCCAGATCACTGTACACATTTTAAGTAAGTATAAGTTTATAAGAAAGGTACCAATGGGTGATCACCATTTTTTTACAAAGCATTTTCATGTAGCTTATCATGTCATATTCTCAACTGGAAAACACTTAAGGGCAAATTAACTAAAGCTCGAATTGGCTAACGCTAGCACAAATTCGCCAGCGTGACGTCATTTCGTTACTTTGACGATTTACTAACGAGCGCTGGCGTAAATTCGCTAGTGAAGTCGACCTACTCTAGCACTACTTTGCACCCTTATGCCAGGCAAAGTTGTGCTATGTTGAAGGGATGTAACTACGCTAACTCACTAACTTGCACATTTTACTGAACGTTACCTCTTGCACCAGACTTGCCTTAGCCACCTCAGACCAGGCGAAGTGCAATAGAGTGGATAGGGATTGCTTTAAAAAAAATGCTGGCGTCTTTTCCTTTTTTAAGGGTGATAGGCTGAAAAAGATTGAAAAATTTTTGGGGGTACCCTCCTTCCCCCCTACATTTCATAACATATGGCACCTAGTGGGTACATGTATAGGCAAAATAAAAACTCTATTTTATTTTATGAAGCTTTCCAAGGCTTGTGTAGTGTAATGTATTTGCTGCTACATATACGTCCATTTTACTTTAAGTTGGCGCCTTATGCAAATTAGGCATTCACTAGCGTAACTTTGCTTTGCTTGACGAATTAACGCTAGTGCAATTTCGCTACCTTTCACCTTCCTGAGCGCAACTTTTTAGTGAATTTTAGTGAATTAGCGGCGCCCTGGCGAAGTGCGGGAAGCCTGCGCTAGCGCAACTCCGCAGGTTAGTGAATTTGCCCCTTAAAATACATTGATAAATACATTTGATACCCGGCAATACCTGGAGGCACATTTATCAAGAGTTGAATTTTGAATTCATTTGACTAAAATCGAATTCGATCAAACTCGATTCGAGTTTTTTTCTCCGGAAAAAATGTGATTGTCAGGAAGGCTGCAAACATCTCCAAATTGATCCCTGGAATTTTACCATTGAATTAAACAGCAATTTGGCAGGTTTTAGGTGACGAATAGTCAAATTCAAAGCTTAAAGGGCCAGAGTATGATAAATCTCGAAAATCAAATTCAATCAAATAAAAAAAAAAACTCAAATTGAATTTGGATAACTCCTTGTTTTGACCATAAAAAAAAACGAAAATTTGAATTTTCAATTCGACCCATATACAGATGAAGCCACTTGGATTTGTGAGATAAATGCGTCATGACTCATGGTTAATTGAAGAAACTGCGTTATCTAAAGTCATCTTAACTCATTTAATACATTTAACCTTTTCATTAGCATACCAAAGCACCATTGTGAACAATGGTGAATGCTTTAATTAGATGGGATGTTGTGACGCAGTTTTCTGTGTTAAATGAGATAAATGGGATATCTGTGTTTAGTTATTCTGTGTCAAACAGACAAACCAAAGTGGCTGCATCTGTATATATATTATATATATGTGTCCCCTGGTGTTCAGGCAGACTGAATTGCCACTTTTACACAATTTAATGAATTTTTATAGTCTGCACTATTAATGATATATTAATACAAATACAGTTAGGTCCATAAATCTTTGGACAGAGACAACTTTTTTCTAATTTTGATTCTGTACATTACCACAATGAATTTTAAATGAAACAACTCAGATGCAGTTGACCTGCAGACTTTCAGCTTTAATTCAGTGGGTTTAACAAAAAGATTGCATAAAAATGTGAGCAACTAAAGCCTTTTTTAACACAATCACATTTCAGGGGCTCAAAAGTAATTGGACAAATTAAAAAACTGGAAATAAAATGCTAATTTCTAATACTTGGTTGAAAACCCTTTGCTGGCAATGACCACCTGAAGTCTTGAACTCATGGACATCACCAGATTCTGGGTTTCCTTCTTAATGCTTAATGCTCTGCCAGGACTTTACTGCAGCTGTTTTCAGTTGCTGCTTGTTTGTGGGCCTTTCTGTCCAAAGTTTACTCTTCAACAAGTTAAATGCATGCTCAATTTGGTTTAGATCAGGTGACTGACTTGGCCATTAATAACTCCTGGGTTGCTTTGGCTGTATGTTTTGGGTTATTATCCATCTGTATTATGAAACGCCTCAAAATCAATTTGACTGCTATTAGCTAGATTTGAGCAGACAGTATGCCTCTGAGCACCTCATAATTCATTCAGCTGTTTCTGTCCTGTGTCACATCATTGATAAACACTAGTGTCCCAGTGCCACTGGCAGCCATGCACGTCCAAGCCATCACACTGCCTCCGCCATGTTTTATAGATGATGTGGTATGCTGTGGATCATGAGCTGTTCCAAGCTTTCTTCATACTTTTCTCTTGCATTCATTCTGGTAGAGGTTGATCTTAGTTTCATCTGTCCAAAACATTTTTTCCACAACTGTGATGGCTTTTTTTTAGATTTTTTTTAGCAAAGTACAATCTAGCCTTTTATTCTTAATGCTTATGAGTGGCATGCCCCCTCTGTATTTACTTTCATGCAGTCTTCTTATGCAGTCTTCTTCTTATGGTAGACTTGGATATCAATACGCCTATCTCCTGGAGACTGTTGTTCACTAGTGATGGGCGAATTTGCCCCATTTCCTTTCCCTGAAAAATTCAAGATCTCCAGCTAAATTCGCGAAATGGAGAAGAATTCGCGAAACTCGAATTTTGATGCCAGCGTCAATTTTGACACCAGCGTTAAAAGTCAATGTGCATCCAAATAATGTTGACGTGTAACGGTTTTGACGTGAGTGACGTGAATTTCTCGGATGGGTTTTTTCTGTTTTTGCAGCTTATGGATGGCTTGTTTCACTTGCATGGAGAGCTCCTTTGACAACATGTTGTCTGTTCACAGCAAAATCTTCCACATACAAGAACCCCCACCCCCCGCAAATCAACTCCAGGGCTTTTATCTGCTTAATTGATAATGACATAACTAAGGAATTGCCCACACCTGCCCATGAAATAGCCTTTGAGTCAATGGTCCAATTACTTTTGATTACTTTCAGTTCAACTGCATCTGAGTTATTTCATTTAAAATTCGTTGTGGTAATGTACAGAACCAAAATTAGAAAAAAGTTGTCTCTGTCCAAAGATTTACTGTATATCTTTGCCTTTTCCTTTTAGGATTTTTTTTGATCCATGACTAAAATCATCTTCAGCTATAACTGGTTGTAACTTTTTACAGATAACTGAGGCTTAGTTGTTCATCCTCACCAAATAATTACAATACCCATGTTTATATCTTTAGTGTATGACTAGGGATTATCAAAGTGTGAAATGATACCATAAAACAATATGCTCCATAAAATAATGGAGGTAAACACAGCATACAAGTATAGACACTTTTATAAATTTGCTGTTTATATTACACAATTTTACCTGTATAAATCTTATACTGCATGATATATAGGCCACTGAGTGTCGCCAAGTCTGATGAAGTTGTGGTCATGGTGATGAATGAAGGTGAGGAATGTAATAACAGAGTAGAGGTGAAGGTTCCCATGTAGTATTTTATAACTAAGAACTGACAAGACGGAATTCAAAAGCTATTTTTCATGAGCCCTTGCACAGCAGGTGAACAATAGCTAATCAGTTGTTACTATTTGTAAAATCTCCCAAAAATCCTCAAGGTTATAATCCCCAAAAATTGTAAATCTTTAACAAAAAATCAGATGTTTTCTTACAAAAAAGTGACAAGTTAATGCTACCTGCCAATGGTCAATATAGTGCAGATTTATCAAGTTATGAGTTTGAGAAGTAACATATTTATTCATGTGAATTTTGCATTGTTTTCCTTTAAAAAATTTGACTAAAATGATTTTAGTCATGAGACATTTAGAATAATTCAAATGCTTTAGTACATCAAGGGGCATATTTATCAAGGGTCGAAGTGAATTTTAGGGAATTTTCGAAGTAAAAAAAATTCGAAGTAATTTTTTGGATACTTCGACCATCGAATAAGATACTATGACTTCGAATTCGATTCAAAGTAAAAATAGTTTGAATATTCGACCATTTGATAATCGAAGTAATGTCTCTTTTAAAAAACTTCGACTTCAATACTCCGCCAAATTAATTTCAATTAAAGTTCAATTCAAACGATTTAATCGTTAGATTGAACGATTTTACTTAGATCGTTCGATGGCCAAATTCGATGAAAAATGCTTCGACTTTGTTATTCGAATTCGAAGTATTTTAATTCGATGGTCGAATTTTGAAGTATTTTTTACTATGAAATTCGACCCTTGATAAATCTGCCCCTTAGTAGTAGATTAAGAACATTACCATTTGTGTCTGCCTCCAAAGAGCAGCATTTAAAGGACTAACATTTATTCATAGATGTCCTGATGTTTTATGAAAGAGATGCACTCAATGTTCTCATGCCATTAATACATTACTGCCTCCTATTGTCTGCTTATATTGTACTGCATTTTCTGATTACTGTAGTGTGTTAAGACTAAACATCAGCTTTTGCAGAAAAAATAATGGGCCTCTGCATTGTAACCCTGAACCACAAATGTAATGGTGGAATGGTAGAAATGAATATGAGTGCATTGTTTTTCCTGTGTTACAAATATACTATAAGTCTGAATGACTATTGCACTATTCCCCAGTCAGTGTGGCTGGTTTAGTTGGAAACTAAGCAAAACATTGAGGGGCAATTTTATCAAAATGTGAGTTTAGAGCTTAATAAATAAAAACGTACCCATGTTTTATTTATTCCTATGGGATTTTTAGAATTGTACTTGTCAATGGGTAAAAATTAGAACAGTTCTGAAAATCCCATAAGAATAAATAGAATGTGGGTGAGTTTTTATTTATTTATTAAGTTCTAAAGTCACATGAGAAGGTGAAAAATGAAACTTAAAACACCAGTATTAGAAAAATGGTCACATATGATGACAAATAGAAAATGTTAAATTAAATTGTAATGAATTGATATATGATAATATCGATTTACAACGTGTTGGTTGTTTAAGGTTTATATCATAAAAATCTTAATTTTCCTTGAATGTCAAATTCATCTCTGCATTACTGAGCAATGCAAACTTACTGTTATAAAGACAAAACATTTTCCATTTAAATGAAAGGGAAGAGGTTTCAGGAAGAAGGAATATTTATTGTCAATAAGAGAAAAACAGACGTAAAAAATGGACCTCAGTAGGATAAACATATTTACTATTAGGTAAAAATAAGTAATTTTTTTATAGATTCAGTTTTTGTTCTGTACAAAATATAAAAATATAGAGAATGCATAGTTGTTGTATCTGCCGCTGATTAGCAATTTTTTCAATTGAAATTAAATATTACATGTGGATTGTGCATCCCAGGTACACCAAAAGCCTGCTTTATCTTTACATACTTGTAATTTTGTATTGTTTAAAGAATTCAACCTGTTGGACAAAACTACTGAAGAATAGAATAATAATAATGGTGATATTATCCAATTCTAGTTGGACAACAACTATCATGATAAATCTTTGTTCAGTTTGATTATATAGTCAAACCCTTAATTCAAATTCATCAGTTTGCATGTGGCCTACATCAGTACATTAGAATGGATTTTTTTATCTTAGCTATCTATATACGGTATCTATTATCTGTGTTTAACTGTTTTTCATCTAGCTATTGAATGTTGGTTATTTTTGGCATAAGTGTATGCAATGGCAAAAGTGCATTTTGTTGACACAGTAAATAAAACAAAATAAAAACACATACAAACATAATTGTTTGCATTTTGCACATAGGTAAGATTCATACAGATTTGCTGGAGTTGCATGTTTAGGTTGCAGACTTGCCTGTCTTATGTGGTTAATTGATACATCAGTCCCTATTAACAATAAATGAGGCTTCTGGATATAAGGATTTATATGCAGCAAGAAATTGTTGGGCTTTAGTTGCCCTTTAATAATCACACTACAAATATACAAAATACACACATGCATAAACCTATTCTACTTTTATAAAGGTTTATGCCCTCTATAGACAAAGCATTGCACCTTGTTCTTTTAATCTAAACTTGAAATTATATATACAGATGCAGCCACTTTGATTTGTGTGTTTGACACACTAATAACTAAACACTAAAAGATATCCCATTTATCCCACTTAACACATAAAATTGTGTCACAGCATCCCATCTAATTAAAGCATTCACCATTGTGAACAATGGTGCTTTGGTATGCTAATGAAAAGGTTAAATGCATTAAATGAGTTAAGATGACTTTAGATAACACAGTTTCTTCAATTAAGCCCGAGTCATGACGCATTTAACACACAAATCCAAGTAGCTTCATCTGTATTGTGTTTGTTTTTGGTAAAATGAAGTCAAGACAAGATGGACTATTTTATTAATCCTAACAACTTTTTTAGCATTTTTTATCTTATTATTAGATCACTATATTTGATTAAATTATAAGATTAAATTCACATCTATTGAAATCAGAACTGAGTTATTTAATTAAAAACAGTCCATCTTACCTATCATTTCATCTTACCATTTCATTGTTAGGTGAAATCTGACAGAAAAAACAACTCCAGCTATGATTTCTGAGAACTGCAAGACAAAAAGTAATGAAACATCTTTTACAGATAGTTTTAAGCTAGGTCTAATCAATAAGGTCCCTAAATATGGCAGTGTTGCCTTGTGTTGCACTGAAGGAACTTGTTTTAAAAATAACATTTGCATTTTCTTCCCTCTTCCATTCTGTATTAGTAATGGTCAGAAAAAAGAAGGGAAGAAAAACAATGACATATCATACTGTCTAATATTTCATATGTAAAAAAAATCCTAGAAATGTTCTAAGACAGTTTAATTCTAAAACACAGAAAGCGTGCCGGTTAGGGGCTGACTGTCATGTACCCAAGGTAACGTCATGTCCAACACCATATCCCACCGTTTCCTGGGGAGGAGGTGACAGCAAGAAATGTACGGGTCTCCTCTATCATGTATCCCTCCAAAGCTCGTTTGTGCAGTATTACCAGTTAAGTTGCAGTATTTCATTTATGTGATACTTACATTATATTTTATGTAAATAATTAGGGCATGTTAGCATTATAAGACAGTAGTATGTTTCAGACTATTATCATAGATTGTTTTAAGTTTCACAAATAGACTATTTTATGTAATTCTTTACAACCTAACATGCTGTAAGTCACAGACACATTTAAAACTGCAAAAATGCCAAATAGCATTTATGGATTTGGCTATTAACAAAAACCTATGAATAAAATAAGTGAACCTATTTGTGAAATCCACTACAATTTGGGATTATTGTGTTTACAGCTATTATAGTTGCCTTTTAATTGTATTAGAAACACTTTAATTGTTATAATGTGCATACCAGATCTGAGCTACATTTGTTTATCTGAAAACATTATTTGTTAAAAAAAAATATAAAGAATTAGAGAGTGATCAAACCTGTTTACATAAAAAATTTGATGTTGGGGGAAAGATTAGTAATTTACATGACATCGGGGAGTGAGAATGTTAAAAACTGCCATCTACAGTTTCCAATGGAGAATTAAGGTTTTGTTGGTTTATGGAATATTTTATGATTGACTGGAATACAATGATAAATGTATGGAGATCTCAAGGACACTAAAATATGGTCTGAGAATAAGACTTTAAAGTGTATTACATGATGCCTACACTTTATGAATGTAAAGTTGAATATGGCTACATGCACAGAGGCACCCATGCAAGTATCTTGTTTCATTACGATGTATAACCCCAGCAAATAGTGGGACATGGTGCCCAAGGGAAATCATAGGCTGAATCGTATACCTTGCTGCATGAGAGCTCCAACGCCAAACCAGAAACTATTTAGCAAGGTAAAATTGTTTTCCACCACATCTGAGTCAGGGTTGCAAGGGTGCGGATTATACCATTCATAGGGGCTAAACCTGTGGCAAATGGAGGGGAAAAAGAGAATATTTTTAAGAGGAGAGTAGAAGAGATGTTCATCAATCATAACTGAAAGAAATAGAAAAACAAGAATTATTACATCAAAGATGAAAACAAATATTCACACATTACATGTAATAAAATAAACTTAAAACTAGACTATACAATGTCTGGCATTTCATTTTCCTAAAATATACTAAAACATTTTATATACAATAAACTAACTACAGCCATGATAACTCTTGGGGGCTGATCTATCAGTGTTCAAATTTTTTATACCATGGTTTGAGCTTTAGAGATTTATTAAATGCAAAAACTAGAAGTAAATTTAAAAACTGGCAAATTCACAAATTTAAATTTTGATAAATCTGCCTCCTCAAGTACAATATGCAATACTTTAATATACTGTATTGCATATAATTAACAGTTAAATACAAATTCACCAAAATAAATTATGAAAAATAAAGTTCTCTAAATAAAAGATGAAAGGGTTATAATACTCTTAAAAAGCTGACCCACCAAATATTACTAGTCAGTAATATATTTTTACAATTCGAATATGCACAAATACATCTGAAACTCAAGTTACTGTATTACAGATTACCTTTGCAAATCAAGCTATCCCACATCTTTTATATAGTGCTTTATCATTTTTATTGTCTTTCAAAATAAAAAAGAGGAATTTCTCAGTGTAATATCACATTGGAGCTCTGAACACAGGAAGTGTAACCCAGAGCAATATATGAAATATCTGCTTTTATTATTCATACACAGTAGACTGACCAAATCTTGTTAATAATCATGGATTACTGTTTTTGTACAAATGTGGCCATTTTAAATAAACAATCTATTTTCTGATATATTGCCCCTTGCAGTGATGAATCTCTTTTACTATAATAATAAAAATCTTTCAAACACAGTTTTTTTCCATAACAGACAATTATTAAACTTCAAAATATGTATTTGTATATTGCACCATTACTATATCTTAATAAAAAAAAAGATTGTGTAAAAGATTTCAGTTAAATTCTCTATAAAATGTGTTTATAGCACATTTTAATATAGTATGGACAGTGGGAAACCATAACATTTTGGGGGTTATTTACTAAACCACAATTTTTTCTGGTTCGGGTTTTTTGGCCAAAAATTATACCCTGAAGCTGCAAAAACGTAGAATCTGAAAATCCTCCATCTCAAACCTGTGAGTTAATGTTTTTTGCTTCTGAGGAAGTGACGTGAGGCCACAAAATGCGTTAAGTGTGGGGCTTGATACACTGTTTTTTTATGATGTAACCAAGTTATTAATAAAATTTGATACTTTTAAAAGACCTTGATGCTGCCTGGTGCTCCATGACCAAAATACACAATGAGTTCATGTTTAACTCAATGGGAGATATCCCTTTTGCAATTTGAAGATATCATGATCTGTGCTAGGTTTCGTCTGATAATCCAAAAAATGTGGGGTTTTCTGATGATAACACGAAAAAAATCGAGAGATTCTGTGTCAAATACTTTTTCACATCCTGACTTTTTTCGAGTTATTTTATTGATAAATAAAATAGAATCATGGTTTGCAGTTTGGTCAAGCTTGGATTAATAAAAATATGAGATAACTTCGAGTTTTAGTTTTACCCCTTAGTGGGCAATCCCCACTTTGTCACTACAGAATGAAAATCATTGTTATGTAGTTAGGCAACTCTGATATGAGCTTAATGCTGCAAAAATCCCAAATTTAAGTTTGAGAAACTTGAATAATTGAATATGAATAAAGTACTTGAAACTTTAAATAATAACATTTTAATTGTGTTTTTCAAATTTTTAAGCAATCAAGTTTTGGAGTTCAACTCCAAAAGCATGTATTCGATTTTTGGGTTTCTTCAAATAAAAAAAAACCTCAACCACTTGAATTTTGATAAATCTACCACTGTTTACAGCACTAAGGGGCAGATTTATCAAAGGTTGAAGTGAATTTTTGAAGTTAAAAACTTCGAATTTCAAGCTATTTTTTGTGTACTTCAACTAGGGAATAGTCCAAATTCGATTCAAATTTGAAAAAAACTTTGAAATTCGAATATCGAAATTTATCATGTACTGTCTCTTTAAAACTTTGACTTCCACCATTCGCCATCTAAAACCTGCCGAAGTGCTGCTTTAGCCTATGGGGGACCTCCTAGTACCTATTTAGCGTCAATTGGTGGGGAAAAACATTGAATTGAATTCGATCAAATGCACTATTCCTTCAATCGTACAATTCAATTCCGAATACGGACCTCTTGAACCCAAAAAAACCCCTTCGACTTCACTTCGGTTGGTCTTTTTGAATTCGAATTTCAAATTATTTTCTATTTTTATGTTTTAAAAGGAAATGTTTTCTGTCTCTAATAATCTGCCCTTCCCATGTTTTAAACCACATAATTATTTAAAGTATGTGACATTTTGCATTTGTTATGGTTATTTTTCAAATTTTGTCAAATTATTAATGATTCACTAGCTCTAAACCGCTACATACTTTACAATTTAGCTTTACAGCTATAAACTTCAGCACTGCATAATTACAATTTGAAAAAGGGCCCATTTAGTAAACCTTGATTTTTTGTGGTGGAGGTTTTTAGGGGGAAAACTCAAATTTTTCATTGGAAAAAAAACTTTAGAGATTTCCCCAATCATACCCCAAAGTTGCTAAAAATCCAAATTCAAAAATACTCCACTTCAAACCTGTCAAGATTATGTAGAAGTCAATGGCAGATGTCCCTAAAGTTGTTTCTTGACATTGTGACCTGCGCTGGATAATCTGAAAAAGTCAGAGTTTTCATCTGAGCCAAAAGAGTTGAGTTTTTGCAGCAAAAATGCTATAAAATTGAGTTTCAGAGTGTCAATCATACAATACAAATTGAAGCTCGCTTTTGTCGCAACGTTTTGATGCTCCGATTGAGAAAAATTATTGATAAATGAGTTCAATTTGTGGAAGGGGTTAGGCTGACTTTGTTTTCATAAAAAATAAAAATAAATTTCAGTTTTAGTAAATCGGCCCCAAAGTGTTTTCCTAATCTTTTTCTCAGAGCACATAAATTCTGTCAGAGAATCAGCTTTGTGACACAAAAATCACTTTTGTGCAAGCTTTGCACTTAATTATAATCATTATTTTATATATTATAAAGAAACCATTATTAAATAGGGTCAAGGAAAATCATTCTAAATACCTTGTACACCCATTTTTGGGGCCTTAACCCATAAAGCATCTCTGATTTAACACATAATGGGGCAATGCTATGGGGCAGATTTCTCAAGGGTTGAGGGAATTTTCAAAGTAAAACAATTCAAAATTCAAAGTTATTTTTGGGATACTTCGACCATTGAATAGGATAGTACGACCTTGAATTTACTTTGACTTCGATTCAAAGTAAAAATCGTTTGAATATTCGACCATTCGATAATCGAAGTACTGTCTCTTTAAAAAAACGTCGACTTCAATACTTCACCAAATTAAACCTTCTACAACCATTTTCTAAGTCTTTACACATCAGCGTAAAATTGTTCAATCGTACGTAGTGATGGGCGAATTTATTCGCCAGGCGCGAATTCACGGCGAATTTGCGCGTTTCGCCACCAGCGAATAAATTCGCGAAACGCCCGCGAAAAAAACGGGCGCCGGTGTCGGAAAAACAGGCGCCGGCATCAAAAACGAGACGCCGGCACCGTTTCGCGAATTTTTCGCCGTTTCGCAAATTTCGCGCGAAATTCTCGAAGTTTTCGGCAAAGCGCAAATTCGCCCATCACTAATCGTACGCTAAAATCGTTCGAATCGTTTGATTCTAACGATGTAATCGTTTTACTTCAATCAATCGATGGCCAAATGCGGTGAAAAATACTTCGACTTTGATATTCGAAGTCAAAGTATTTTAATTTGAGGGTCGAATTTCAAAGTATTTTACACTTCGAAATTCAACCCTTGATAAATCTGCCCCTATGTGTGTGAAATTAGAGCTCACCAAAAGTGGGTGAGTTTTTCTTTGGTGAGCTCTAATTTTACACTTTTGATAAATGTGCCCCATAGAACATTAAAACTTAAATAATTTGGGCTTTATTTAAAATCATGTGCTGATAGAAGTAGGACATTAGTTGCTCAGTATTTATTTTCAGTGAGTAAAATAAAGAAAGTAAAAAAATAATGAACAGAAAAAAAGACAGTAACTAATTAATGATATTTGAAAAGTCTAATTACTTTGCTATTGACACACTGTTTCTTCAATCTTGAAAGCCACTTTGGAGTTGAACTGCTATTCATTCCTCTCAATTGTGTGAAAATCTTTCATTCAATCAAAACTATTTGAATTAGGTTTCTGTCACTTCAGAGAATTCAATTTTCTTTACTATATTCTTTCCAAGACATTAATATTCGAAAGATCAAACATTCCATTTTCACTCAACTAATACAATATTAGAACACCTTGTGTCTTAAAAGCCTGTGCTTGAAAAACAAAGAATTGTTTCATTTCATAATCTATAGATAAACTGACACACTGTTCAATGGGTTGATTAGGGAGGTTATAATTTAAAATTCAGACCCAATTTCACATGATTTTGTAACAAAAGAGCTAAGACATTTTTACATACCAAATACCAGATACAATATTTCTAATGCATCTATGATGAAAAAGTGTAACAGAGTATCCATTAATTAATTTTTTTCTTTTTTTTTGCTTTGCTTTGGTTTACTTTTTTATTTCACTTAGTTTAAGAATTTTGATCCTCTAAAAAAAAAATGGCAAAACTGGGTTTGTATGCATATTACAATCAAAATATCCTAATTTTGTTTACATTCCATGTTACATTTTCCCTTGACAATGATTAATAGGTACATCTCCTTTCCTCATTTAACACAGGTATAGTTGCAGATGTTGGAACCTTAGGGGACATCCCCCCAAAATACAAACTTTAGTGTGTCACTTTATCTGTGTTTTTCCCCTAACTGCATATTTTATTTTTCCTATCCAAGCCCATCAGATTCTTACTGGCTCATCTTGCAGTTTTAGTCTTCATTTAGCAGCTGTTATTTCCTACAGTAGTTCTTCAGCTATACTATTTTGTTTATTCCCTTTTCAAATATTAGGAGGAGCATACCTGAGTAGCTAACAAATCATATTAATGGGGCTGTAAATAGACTTTAGCATGCCAAGAAAATTCTTCATTTTTGATAGCCTGTACAGAAAGATACAAAAACTATGCTAAAATAGGTATTTTGTTTTAAACAGAATCCTGTTAAATGGTCTCAATGCATACCATTCTGAGGATTACCTTTAAGGTGATACATTTAGAACTAAAATCCCACAGTTTTGTTAAAAGGGTGACTCGTTATTATTATTATTTGTTATTATTATTTATTAAGGGGCCCATTTACTTAGTTCGAGTGAAGGAATAGAATAAAAAAAACTTTGAATTTCAAATTTTTTTTTGGCTACTTCGACCATCGAATTGGCTACTTCGACCTTCGACTACGACTTCAACTAAAAATCGTTCGAATATTCGACCATTCGAAGAACTGTCTCTTTAAAAAAAACTTCGACCCCCTACTTCGCCACCTAAAACCTACCGAGGTGCAATGTTAGCCTATGGGGAAGGTCCCCATAGGCTTTCTAACAAATTTTTAGGTTGAAGAAAAAACGTTCGATTGATGGATTAAAATCCTTCGAATTGAACGATTCAAAGGATTTAATCGTTTGATCAAACTATTTGCGGTAAATCCTTTGACTTTGATATTTGAAGTCGAAGGATTTACATTCGGCAGTTGAATATCGAGGGTTAATTAACCCTCGATATTCGACCATATTTAAATCTGCCCCTAAGTGTCATCATCTCACAAATCACTTTACAGAGTGGAGGGCCCAGCTTGTGAGTGTTCATATTCTAAGTGGGAGAGATGAGACATATGCAGTATTTGCGGTACTGGGGTTATATTTTTATTTTCCACACTGACAGTGATGACAGGCAATGAAACATAACTGGAAGGGGAAGATGACACATTCAGTTTTGTCCATGTTGATTTTTAGGCAACAAGATCACATCAATTCAGAAATTGCTGTTAGACAGTCAGTGACACAAACTAAAAGTGAGGGTAGGTTTGGAGAAGAGAGGTAGATTTGAGTATCATCTTTATATAGATTATACTGAAACCCAAACAAGTCCAGTTGTATAGATTGAAAATAGGAGGGATACTAGAAGGAAGCCTTGAGATACTCTAACTGAAAGAGGTAAAGTAGAGGAGGTGAAGGATGTATGGGAGACACTGAAGTATCAATTAGAATGATATGAGATCCAAGATAGAGCAGTTTGTTGAATCCCCAGAGATGACAGAATGTGTATCAAGAGCAAATGATCAACAGTGTCAAAAGCTGCAGGTTTCATGTGTTTTCTGTTGTTGTTATAAATACATATATACAAAAAAAAGCTTCAAATCAAGGGAAATTAGGAGAGAGTAGTGGTCATTTGATTTAGGGGTAAGTCGTCTGCTTTTTTAGTAAGAGCTACAGTATTTCAGTGCAGTGGCGGGGACAAAAGCTAGTGGATCCAGTAGAGAGTGATTGGCTGATAGCTGGAGGGGAGTGTAGGACACAGAGAAGATTTTTAAGGAGGTTTAATGACTCTGTGATTGAGTGTGGGAATGTGACAGTAGAGAGAGATAGAGATTAAAGAGCAAAGTGAGAGTCAGAGTGAATATAGGTGAAATAGGAGAAATGAGATTAGAAGAAATATGATCAGGTGTTGAGATGATATTTAGACAGGAGGATAGAGACTGTATCTTCTGTTGGTGTAGCATGGAGTGAATGTATGCTCGTAAACTGTCCCTGTGGTTCAGCCTTATTTCCATTTTTTTAAAAAATGTCTAGGAAAATGATAGCAAAGGCCTCAGAAGTTATAGAGGGGGTAGGAGCTTGGGTGGGTGGATGTAACAGGGGGTTGAAAGTGTTGAAAAGTTGTTTTGCTGTTTGTTTAATGTGCCAGGGTTGCCTATTGGCATTATGTGACTGGTGTGTGGAGAGGGGAGCAAAGCTATGCAGAACATTGATTGAGTTATTGTAAAAATATGCAGCAAATTCAGGGTCAGTGAATAAAGATAAAGGAGAGCACGGCTGTATAGTGGATGAGAGATGCTGAAGATTAATGTGATGATGGTTCTTGCATCTGGTGACCCATTAATGTCAGTGGGGATATTAAAGACACCCATAATAATAGCAGGGGGATCTGAAAAAAGGAAGGGTAGGATCAAAATTCAAAATTGTCTTGAAATTTTGGAAGTAGATCCTGGAGAGTGATAGATGATTGCAACCCATAGAGCAAAAGGAAAGTAGATCTTAATTTTGTGGGCTTCAAAAGAATGAAAGGTTAGGAATGGTATTTGATCAATGGACTGTAATGAACACTGCTCAGATAGTAAAATATTAACTCCTGCCCCTTGTCTATTGCTGGGTCTGGGGGTGTCGCTAAGCTGAAGGCCACCAAAGGAAAAAGCTGCAGGGGAAACTCTGTGGGGGTGCTCCATGTTTCAATGATGTCTAGAAAGTCATAATCCTTCTTATAATTCTGTATATTCATAAAGTCATTTTGGATCTCCATAATACCTCAATTACCACTCTTAACTTAGATCAATTTGTTTCTATTTCTTTTTATTTTCCACAATTCTCACCACTCGTAAAAAGGGCAGTGTAAAAAGGGCAGTGTTTGTGCAAATAAACATGATAGTTTTCACTTGCACAATAAATGTTGCTGTAACTGTTCAAATAATATACTGATTTGTAATTCAGAGCAAACTTTTACTAGTTTTTTCCATAAGCTACATGTACACTTTAATTAATTTAGCAAGATGTACATTATCTGTTTTAGTTTTAATTAATAACTTATAGTCATCTTATTATATTTCAGAGCACAACACAGGGATACAGCTGATTCTTTTTCTATTGACTCGTCTATGAAATGAACTTGTAACACTTCAAGAAAACCCTTGCCTTAGGCAAACAACTTTTTCATATATACATGTTTCAGAGAAGAATTGATCTTTAGTTATATTGGATTTATGTTACAATGAAATACGTAGCCACTGATTTCAACAAGTCTGATGTAGTTGTGGTAATAAATATAAAATATCTGTTATGAATAGTTATTATTACTACTGCTAAGGGCCTATTTGTAAAAGTAAAATCAAGTTTACATTGATTGGATTTATGCCATGCAATATTGAATACTACAATATAGTTTGGTATAACTGGAGAATCTGTTGACTTTAAACAAAACATGAACTAATATGAAAAAGATTTTAACAGTACTTTTTTATTTAGTCAGTCTCTACTGTACAAATCACCAGGAACAACACACACACTTGGATATAATCCCAACTGTCTTGAACAAAAGGAGCTTGCAATGTTTCTTTAACGAATAGCTCCTTGAGTAAACTATCCTTAATTGTAGTAATGAAAAGATGTTAGTGGTGAATCACAATATCCTGGAATCACATTATAACTCAAAGCTACTCCAAAGATTGATCCTTGTAAAGAATTTTTTTCTATAATTGTGATATCACCATGGCGGCGATTCACAAAAGGTCGAAAAATTGAGCGTTATTTATAGCATGCCTTAAAAATTACATCACTTCTTATAATTTTTAGAATTAACTATCAATTTGCTGAAAGTTCACTTGCCTGACTTGTCTGATTTTTTTCATTCATTTTCAGTGAATTGTGTGCGGTATTTTATAGTATGCAATAGTTGTGCGTTATTTTGAGCTATTTGATATTGTCACACGTTATTTGTGCAATCTATAGCACTTAAAACATTAGGATGGCACTGACAGAGTATCAGTCTCTTTTTACAGTAGTCTACTCATTCCTTTTCCTGGAAAACTTTGTATAATTCTATAACACAGAATGTTGTTCATTCTGGATCTGCCCAAAGCACAATGAAAAAGTGTTAGTGGCTGTAGGTAAGGCCTACTCCTGAGAGATGTTAAATTTCACAGTAATTATATCACAATGTTATTTTATCGCTTAAAAGATGAAGATGTTTGTGAATTATGTATTAGGATTCATTCTATTCTATAAGTATCGAAATGTGATTAGAATATTGCTTTGCGGTAATATAGAATTAACGCTTGCGATATGCCTATTAACGCATGTGAAAATACTGAAATATCATTCCTTAAATAAACATTGTTTTTTAACGAGCAAAACTGTGTGTTAAGGATCAACTTGGAATCGGCCCCCGGATGTTGTATCTCAAGAATAAAATGACTCATTCTAAATTCCAAAGTACAAACTAAAATGGCTATCTTAGTTCTAGGAATATATATGTTTGGTCTATGCAGCTGGGAATACAATTTAATTTTAAACCAAAAAAGAAATCACTTTTTTAAGGGCTGATTTACTGAAATTCAAATTTATCTAATTTTTTTATCAAAACAAATTCGACCTAACTCCCTTCCATGAATTGAACTCATTTATCAATAATTTTTCTGGAAAAAAATCAAATGTTACAACAAAATCGAGCATGAATTTGTATTGTATGATTGATGCTCCAAAAACTAGATTTTATCAAATTTTTGCTGCAAAAACTCAACTTTTTCTGATTATCAGAACAGTACATTCAATGCCTACCTCTAGGTCATTAATAAACAAGTTGAAAAGCAAGGGACCTAGTACAGAGCCCTGCGGTACTCCACTTACAACACTGGTCCAATTAGAAAATGTTCCATTTACCACCACTCTTGTAGTCTATCTTTTAGCCAGTTCTCTATCCAGGTACAAATATTATGTTCCAGGCCAACATTCCTTAATTTAACCAGTAACCTTTTGTGTGGCACTGTATCAAATGCTTTAGCAAAGTCTAAGTAAATCACATCCACTGCCATCTCAGAATCGAGGTCCCTGCTTACCTTCTCATAAAAAGAAATTAAGTTAGTCTGGCAAGATCTATTATGCATAAAACCATGCTGGCACACACTCATATTATTATGATTTGCTATAAAGTCCAGTATCTTATCCTTTATTAACCTTTCGAAAAGCTTTCCTACCACTGATGTCAGACTAACTGGCCTATAGTTTTGAGGCTGAGAACGGGATCCTGTTTTAAATAGAGGTACCACATTAGCAATTCGCCAGTCTCTCTGCACTATTCCAGACCTCAATGAATCCTGAAAAATTAAGTAAAGAGGTTTGGCATGATGGATGAATACTATCTGGCCCCGGACCTTTGTAAATCTTAATATGTTCTAGTCTCTTTTGAATTTCCTCATGTGTGAACCATGCATCATTAGTTGTCTTACTAGAATTGGGACTATTAAGAAGGAAACCTTCATTAACTGGTTCCTCATTTGTGTAGACAGACGAAAAATATGAGTTCAGAATCTGCGCTTTTATTTTGTTTTCATCAACCAGCTGACCCCCTGCTGATACTAAAGGTCCCACTTTTTTTTACTATTATCATATTTGAAAAATAATTTTGGATTTGTTTTACTGCTAGCTGTCCCAGCTAACTTGAAAGCCTTAAAAGCCTTAAAAGCACATCTTTTCTTACCCACCTCAACACCAACACTTCTATTGAACTAAAAAGGTTTTGCTTTGCAACGATGTTCCTTGCTTACAAGGGGAATATACTGACATGTATATTTATTAAGCAGCATTTTAGACTTCCCATTTTTGTTCTGTGTTTAACCCTGTGAAAAGCATTTCCCACTTAACATGTTGCAGAGATGCCCTTATACTATCAAAGTTTGCACATCTGAAATTTAGTGTTTTAGTTACTCCCTTATATAATTGCTTCTGCAACAGAATCTCAAAGAAGACCATGTTATGTTAAACTGCAAGAAATTGTACTAATTGTTCAAATTAGTCATTAGTGAATTACAGTTAGGTCCATAAATATTTGGACAGAGACAACTTTTTTCTAATTTTGGTTTTGTACAGATGCAGTTAAACTGCAGACTTTCAGCTTTAATTCAGTGGGTTGAACAAAAAGATTGCATAAAAATATGAAGAACAAAAGCCTTTTTTTAACACAATCACTTCATTTCAGGGGTTCAAAAGTAATTGGACCAGGGGCTCAAAAGTAATTGGACAATTGACTCAAATGCTATTTCATGGGCAGGTGTGGGCAATTTCTTTGTTATGTAATTATCAACGAAATAGATAAAGCCCTGGAGTTGATTTGAGGGGGTAGATAGATTATGATTATGCCGGCAAACTGAACATCTCTACACAGCGGAACAAATTGGGTGGAGTTGGGAACACCTTTGGAATGACTTTTATACGTGCAAACTTCAAGATTTTTTTGTGAGTGTAATTTTAACCTTATAAATATGTTTTAATAAATTGTTTTACACGATGTCAAGCATATGTTCCTAGATGCCAAAACGAGTGGAACAGCAACAGCAAATATCCTTAATGCAAGCAAAAATGTAAAACGTCTGTGAGTATAAATATTTGTCAAACACAGGCGGTGGAATAGTTTTATGCTGGTAAATGGTTGCAGGGTAATCTAACCCCACAGGTGAAGAAACACTTAGCGAGCTTTTAGCGCTGGTTTATCTACACATATTTTCTATTGCCTATCCGAAGGAGAACGGATCTTTTAACCGGCAGTGGGGAGTGAACTACAGAACCTGGACACTTTCCTATGTTTTGCTGATTTGAGGGGGTGCTTGTATGTGGAAGATTTTGCAGTCAAAGGAGCTCTCCATGCAGGTGAAACAAGCCATCCTTAAGCTGCAAAAACAGAAAAAAAAACATCAGAGAAATTGCTACTATATTAGGAGTGGCAAAATCTACAGTTTGTTACATCCTGAGAAATAAAGAAAGCACTGGTGAACTCAGCAACGCAAAAAGACATGGACGTCCACGGAAAACAAAAGTGGTGGATGATCACAGAATCATTTCCATGAGAAAACCCTTCACAAAAGACACTCTCCAGGAGGTAGGTTTATAGATATCCAAGTCTACCATAAAGAGAAGAGTGCATGAAAGTAAATACAGAGGGTGCACTACAAGGTGCAAGCCACTCATAAGCATAAAGAATAGAAAGGCTAGATTGGACTTTGCTAAAAAAAAAAATCTAAAAAAGCCAGCACACTTCTGGAAAAACATTCTTTGGACAGATGAAACCAAGATCAACCTTTACCAGAATGATGACAAGAAAAAAGTATAGAGAAGGCTTGGAATAACTCATGATCCAAAGCATACCACATTTCTCTAAAACATGAAAGAGGCAGTGTGATGGATTGGGCATGCATGGCTGCCAGTGGCACTGGGACACTAGTGTTTATCCATTATGTGACACAGGACAGAAGCAGCCGAATGAATTCTGAGGTGTTCAGAGACACTGTTTGCTCAAATCCAGCGAAATGCAGTCACATTGATTGGGAGGTGTTTCATAATACAGATGGACAATGACCCAAAACATACAGCCAAAGCAACTCAGGAGTTTATTAAAGCAAAGAAGTGGAATATTCTTGAATGGCCAAGTCAGTCACCTGATCTGAACCCAATTGAGCATGCATTTCACTTGTTGAAGACTAAACTTCGGACAGAAAGGCCCACAAACAAATAGCAACTGAAAGTAAGTAAAGTAAAGGCCTGGCAAAGCATTAAAAAGGAGGAAACCCAGAATCTGGTGATGTCCATGAGTTCAAGACTTCAGGATGTCATATTAGAAACTAACATTTTATTTCCAGTTTTTTAATGTGTCCAATTACTTGTGAGCCCCTGAAATGAAGTGATTGTGTTAAAAAAAGGCTTTAGTTCCTCACATTTTTATGCAATCTTTTGTTCAACCCACTGAATTAAAGATGAAAGTCTGCAGTTCAACTGCATCTGAGTTGTTTCATTGAAAATTCATAGTGGTAATGTAAGCCATGCAAGTTCAGTAACCCACTCGTGGTTTCAGCAACTGATTGCTCAAGGCCGGAAGCTCAAGCATTAATAAATCTGCCACTTAATCTTGAGAGGACAACAGCAAAGTTGGTGGCATTGTCCTGCTTTACTGCTTTTACAGTTTTTTTGTACTTGAAAGAAATATAAAAAACAATTTAGCATCATACATATGTTTACCAAATTCTATTAGATACACATGATAAGTACTTTCAAGCTAAACTCAAATATTACAGCATAAACCATAAAACAAATATTAAATATCAATGTCACATATTCTTTCTATAAAGGTGCCTCATACAGTATGTATACTCTTATTACTAAATAAATAACTTATTTGTATTACAAAATAGATAACCACTTGTTTTATTAACATTTTCAGATAACTGTATCTGGAATATAAACAACATTTTAGACATGAAAGAACAACAAGGACAATTTTATTTGATACCAGGGTACTTGCTGGGACTAGACTTCCTTTGAAATCTTTTTGTATAAATTAGAAGTAATCAAGCAATACTACAACAAGGTTCAACTTAACAATAGCAATCTCTTTCTGTTATCCAACAAAAAAGTGACATGCTTTGTATATATATTGCAGGTTCATCAGTTTGTCTCAACAGAATTTACTTTTCTAAGGGAACATAACAACCAAATAATACACAATTAAATAAGCAATTCCAGCAATATTATGCTTTAATTGTAGGGATTTACAAATGTCTAGGGCATTCTGGATAATAGGCCCCATACCGGTATAGTTTTAGACCCATGATTCTGTCATGTATGTTGTTGCTATAACAACATGTTAACAATATGATCAGTGTCTATACATTTTGTACATTTTGAATCATAACAAATCTACAGTAGAATTCCATGAGGGAGTTTGCTGGTTTTAGCGATGACAAAATTTCTGAAGTGAAACAATACTGACTGAAAGTAGTTTGTATAAAATTTTCTATAACTTGTTAGATAATTGCTCCTTTCATATACAGTATATGTATTCTCATTCTCCTGATCCATGTACCAAGGTCAACAAGACTAATTTACTTCATCCCTCCTCTGAGTCTGAGTGAATGTAATATTGGCCGCTAACACAAAAATCGTTTGCAATTAGGTTGCAATGCAACATTCAGTTAAGTAGATGATATTAGCTACAGTAAAAATATACATAAATGTTTAGTCCATCACAAAACCCTATTTCACTTTGATTCAGAACAGGCATAAAAATAGAAAACTAAAATTTAAAGCTTTTCCCAAACATACCAAGTGAAAAAAATGGATCAACATTCTATTAATCATATAATTCAATAACCTAACATATTACCAAAAATGTTATATTTGCATTGTCAGTAACTGATCCTCTGATCAACTGCAACAAGGCAGTATGATTTCTTATTTAGTACACTAAACTCCAGTTCATTGCTATATGAAAATTAGCAATAATGGTCTAGCTAAACCTGAACTGACCTTTATGTGCTTGCGAGTAAACTCCATCAGGCCCCACAGCATTGTTACTGTAAGAGAATATCCGGGTCATGATTGTTAATTTAAATCACCATTATATCAATACTAGTTTAAACTAGCAATGGATTTAGAGGCTATACAGAAACATAAAATGTATTAAAGATGTGCTACTGTGTACTGGAACTGGTTGCTGCACTTCCTCAGAAGAAAGATCAATCAAGAAAAAAGCCCATTCAAAATACTGTATGCAATACTTCTCCGCTTAATATGAGAACATAAAAATGTCTACTTTGCAAAACCAAGCTATGATTACACGCACTCCTAATAGAGAGATTTTTAATTAACTTTGCACTTGGTGCTCCAACTCTCTTTACCCTAGCTACATTCCTATCTGATTTCATCTGCACAATTAACTCCTCATTTATTATATACATTTAAATGCTCTGGAGTGGGGTTTGGCCTTTGGTTTTGTAAGTCTATACCTGCAGTTAATTAATTTATAATTAAAAAGTACTCCAAAACATTTTGAATACAATACTTAGTAATAAAGGGGCATTTAGGAATGCAACCACAAGTGGGGCTGCTCTATGGATTTTATGAAAAGTGCCTATTGATGCAATTAAGGTACTTGTGTCAATATGTGCTTCTATATTTTTACATGGTTGTCAGTGCATCCATCCTGCCTCTTTTAATAAATAGTGTACAATAGCAACTATTGACACTGGAGATGGAACCTTGAAGCTGCCGCCACGCTGTACCTGGCAATAGCTCCAGGGTTTCCACAGCTTGTTGCATCAATAATGCACCATAATCGTTCCCAGTGAATTGGACGCATAGTTTTAAACGTAACCCCCCCATTCTGAAAATGCTAGGTACAAGTGCTATTGCATCCGAGTTCAGGCATTGGATGCAACTCAGAATGTTGCCCCAATTATGCTTGAATAATGGGAAGAACCAACGTATAATGGTTAATAAATAGTGATGGGCGAATTTCTCCCGTTCCGCTTCGTCGAAACACGAATTTTGACAACGGTGTCCAAATATTTTTGACACTGGCGACAATTCAGACGCTGGCGACAATTCTGACACCCATTAAAGTCAATGGGTGCCTAGAATTTTTGCTGCAATTTCGTGAACTAATTCGCCAGCGGCAAACCGTGGAAATTCGCCGCAAGTTCACGCCTGGTGAATAAATTCGCCCATCACTATTAATAAATATGCTGATTTGCATAAACAATTGCTTATATAGATGACCCTTATAGTGTTTAAGTTGAACACAGTTTACTGTTTACTGATAGCTAGACCAGCAGAGGCTAAGTTGGCAGGCACTATCAACCAAGAACATCTAAGCTTTACTAATAATGTGATGCCCACACTGTTATTAGCTATATGAAGGATATATTATGAATTACGGTTAGACTGCTAAAAAATTTAGATAATTCTAATATAAATTATAATCATCTTTATGATAAAGATCAGATCACATTATTACACAGTAGTATCTCTTTAACAGATGTGGTTATCATGCCATTTTGTAAATAAAAATGCAAACTCTTTTAATAATTAGTGTGCATTCTGTGAAGCTGGATGTAAGGTCTTTGTTCTAACATCAGATGTCAGTCACTTTATATTATCTAATCTAAAGTTCCAGTTCCTGACAGCTTTTAAGAGAACAAGCTGAGGTAGAAAGGCTAATAATTAACAACATCATCAGGTTAAACAAGAACAATCAATATTCTGCCACTGTTTCTGTTATGTGCAGCTAGTGAATCTCTTGAGAGGCTTGAAGAATGACCAATTTACTTACTTTGCTCTGGAAAGTGTTATATAAAACACTATGCTACACTGTTTATGGCAAAGAATTATTTATACAGCACAAGTACACTGTTTTTTTCTATTCAAAATACAGTCAAAAGCTAACTTGTCATATTTTCTGTTCCATTAAACATGCATTACACATACACTGGTCTTGTTCACTTAGTTTCACATGAACACATACTGTATTATAGATTAAATTAGGCAATATTTTTTGCAAATACAACTTTCACATTTATCATTCTGTTCAACAGAACTGTCAGTCTCAAGTGAAACACAATGGCATCTACTATCTGAAACCCCCAATTCCACTGCAATTATATCTTCTCAAATCAGTAAATATTAGTATTATGCCATTTATTTACCTGATTTAAAGGGACAATTGACCTTTAAACACTTCTGCAAATTAGGTCTTAACATTCCTATTTTACTACTTTTTGGCCTGGCATTGAAAATGTTTACTGGTTGTCAAAAGCAAATTGACCAAAGCAATTAAAAACAAATGTACTTACTCTTCATTTTTATCATTATTAATTATTATTTACTTGTATTATGTGCAGGTGCTCTATTCAGCTTCCTTTCTTTCTCTAACTGCTTCTTAATTGCTAGGGTAATAAAGTTAAAATTCTAAACCTGACAGCTGCATAGGTAAATAATTTAAAAACACAGAAAAATTAAAATAACATGAAGACCAAATACATGTTTACATCATGGTAAACTTTCAGGTTAACTTCCCTTCAAATTACATTTTATGCTGCCTACTATGCTACCACACCACTCACTATGCTGCCTACTATGCTACTGTTTCCACCAAATAAATACTCGATGATTCATGATTGGTTTATATCAAATTGAATGACATATTAAAGAATCTTACCGAACTGGAATATATATTTACATAAATATTGCCCTTTTACATTTCTTGCCTTGAACCACCATTTCGTGACTGTATCTGTGCTGCCTCAGAGATCACCTGACCAGAAATACTACAACACTAACTGTAACAGGAAGAAGTGAGGAAGCAAAAGGTAGAACTCTGTCTGTTCATTGGCTCATGTGACCTTACATGTGGTTTGTATGTGAGTACAGTGAATCGTACGATCTCAGGGGGCGGCCCTTATTTTTTAAAATGGCAATTTTCTATTTATGATTACCCAATGGCACATACTACTAAAAAAGTATATTATTATGATAATGGTTCATTTGCATGAAGCAGGGTTTTACACATGAGCTGTTTTAATGTCTTTTAATAGAGACCTACATTGTTTGGGGGGTATAGTTTTCCTTTAAGTAGACACTGAGTGACTTGAGTTATACAGTATGTTATTTATGAAAATCCCCAAGTCCTACTCCATGAAAGAGTCCACCAGCACATTACTATTTAGTGTATAACTATCATTTTATGTAAATTCTACTATAGTGCAGCATTGCACTTTATTTGCTTATTTGGAATGCATAATTTTGCACAATATAGTAACATCAGCAAAAAATAGAGATAGTACTTACAATGTCAATCTCAAGATCATCAATATACACATTAAAACTAAAAGGGTCAAGGACAAACCTTGTGGTAATTCACTAACTACATTGGTCCAATAGAACATGTTTACTTTTTGTTACCTCAGGGGGACATGCTTGTGTTATATCTTTATTAAATACAATATGTGTATATTTTATATATACTTTGTGATTTGTATTTGAGGATGTTATATCATCTACATATTAGATAGTATCAGGATACAACAGATGCAAGCTTCAAACACACCACAGTTGTTAAGTCCCCTCCCCTTTGACCAAGGGCAGTTGAGAATTCAATCCTTCCTGTCTCCAAACTGCATTTCCCATATTCCATTGTCCTGATTGTTGAATGGACTGCATCAGGAATCCATACCCAACTCCATAAGATTCATTTAACGGCCATTGACCAATCAGAACCTGACAGATGTACCTATGTACAGTCTCTAGGTTAACAGAATATTTTAAGTTAGTCAGAGAATTGCTGCAGTGAGGACACAGATGTCAGACCAAATGGAAAGATGAGTATCAGGGAGGCAATAAATTTGGATCCAACATATCCAAACTTGCTATTATCTTAGTAATTATCTGTTCTATATTATATGTAGTTTCAGTGTTGTTTTGTATTTGTTATTTTACATATTTGTTATTTCTGTAGATATGTGTCAATAGCTTTTGTAAATAAATGTATATTTTGATTGAACTATCTCTTTCATTAAGGAACCCTTATAACCAGGAATATTTGTGTACAGTCTATACAAGAATACATACAGTATACATATTTACATAATATATAAATAATATGTCAGTTCCCTATCCAAGTACAAATATTGTGTTCCAGGCCATTCCTTAAATGTAATAATTGACCTTCTGAGTGGTACTTTATCAGATGTGTTAGCAAAATCTAATATCTAATAGTATTTTTATATGATTTCTCATAATTTACCAAATAGTAAAATATATAGTGTAAACATTTTGATTTTAAGCACTTAACACAAAGTTGTTTTAGGTAACATGTAATTCTTTTAAAGGGTGTGCCTAATGTTCATGTACAACAATTAACAATAATTCAATTAAGCTAGTATATATATAATTTTACAACTTAACAGAATTATGTTAAGTAAAATTCAAATACAACTAAGCCAGTGTTAAAATACAACAGAAAAAAATATGTATTGAGCAAAACACAATGCAGACTTTTTTTCTTGCAACACAGCATTCAATATCCTATTCACAAAAGCATTGCATTCTTGTGTGATCTTTATGGTGCCCAAGGACTGGAAAACTAATGAGATTCTATATCCTTCTGTAGTCTCTGATGCAGAGGCTCTAGCGTTAATGACTGAGAGATTTAGGCAAGACTGATTGCTTTAGAAAATACAGAACCTCTCTATGGCATTGAATTATATTTGCCAACATCAGTGGGTTGTGGTGCAAGGACACTGATAAAATTATGTGAAGTTTAACACAGCAGAACTAAATGAAAATCTTGCTCTAACCCATACTTGAAAAAATCTAATTAAATTTGAAATTGTTGATCTACAGAGTGGGATATTAGGTTGAAAAAGGTTTGTGTTGTGTCCTTATCTGTGGTATTATATTTGAAAAATGAATGCTTTAAAACAGTATAAATGCTCCTGTATATGTAGTTCAGCAACAATGATCTGGAACCCTGTAGAATAATGTACAGGGTAAATGTATGCATTTTAAACCCCAAAAAGTTATACATGAAGGGGCACATTTACTTAGCTCGAGTGAAGGAATAGAATAAAAAAATTTACCTTGACAGTCGAATATCGAGGGTTAATTAACCCTCGATATTCGACCCTAAGTAAATTTGCCCCAAAATGTACTTGAGGAATGGTAAGTGATGAGATTAGATGTGCAGTGCATAGCTGCATAAAATACTTTCCACTTCTAGTATTTGCACTTTCTAGCATTTAATACTAGATTAATACTCAGTGCTGAAATACTGGGATGAAATAGAGATTTTACATGTGATTAGTCCCAAATAAACAAAAGCCCCTAATAAAATCCTTTACTAGTTTGAACTAGTGATGGGCGAATTTTTTAGCCAGGTGAGAATTTGCACTGAATTTCTGCGTTTCGCTGCTGGCGAATAAACTTGCGAAAATTCATAGATGAATTTTCATCAGCGTCAAATTAATAGGCAACCATTGACTTTAATGCGCATCAGAATTGTCGCCGGGGTCGGAATTGTCGATGTCGTCAAAATTCGCGTATCTCTGAGAAATTCGCCCATCACTGGTTTGAACCAACAATCCAGATTAATGGTGCATCTTTTACTTAATTTGGTTAAAATTTTCATTATTTCACAATTACGATACAGAGCTTTAATCCCAACACATTAAATGCAGACTTGCATCACACAAGGTTATTTAATTCAAAGATGTCTTGTTTTAAAAACAGGCTGAAACCTTATTCCTGTTATTTAGCTTTCTTATGAATTTAAAATGATGTGTTGGTCATTAGATTTAGAGGCAGCTTACTGGGATATTCAATGGGTTTGCTTTGACTTATATCACAAAACCTTCCAGTAGTTCTGACTAAGCATTCTGCATGTTTCACTGTTGTATCTGTCATTTCTAGCAAGATGGATGGATAGGATTTTTTATATTAGTGAGATTACTGTGTTTACATTTGATACCTAAAAAATCTATTTTTCTTATCAGATATAGTGCTAGAATCTCAACCCATTACATGGTATGAACATTTTATATTTATCTTTATGTGCCCTTTATAGCTCAAAATAATAACTATCTATCCTCACAGATTTTATTAATACACAAATATTAGAATGATTTTCCTTAAAAAGGTATGACCCATATTTCTAAAGTTGTCACTGCAATATTCAAAGAAATGCTTTCTCTTTATGTTATAATATTTGGTGGTGCTTTTTAAGTCTTGTTGAAAAATTAGAAACGGTGAATGTAAAAATAATTAGAAACGTATCAAAAACAAAAAATATTTGTAATCATAATGCAATATTTCTATATAACTTTTCTACAAAAATGTTTGCCTCAAAAACAAAATTATTAAAAAAGTAATGGTCTTTTATTTAAAAGACAATTATATTTATAGACCAGATGGGTTAAGAGGCATGTGAATGATCTAAGAAGAATATTGGCTTGAAGCTACATTTAAATATAGTTAATTTCCTATATCCTGTAGAAAAGGTTGTATTCTTTTTTAATGTGTCTAATAAAATATTGTATTACAGGCTAAATGCATGCATTTAGAAAACATTATACTTACCTATTTGCAAACCTTATATAACATTATAACTAACAGGCACAATTTTTATCCTGCTTAGCAAAAATATGTCTTCAAACTAAAAAAATACCAAACATTTAAAAAAACTTACCCAAATCTTCATTTTATTTGTCAGAACAGAGATTTGGTGCATATTCAGAACCAACTTAGATGACAGTTGTAGCCCTTTCCCCATTAGAAATGTAAAAATGCCAGTAACAATACTTAAATAAGAAACTTTTTCTTGTTGATTCAAATACTGGTATCACAATGAAAGAAGTTGATTTTTTTTAAATTTTATCTATATGGAATGCTTATAACTGAGAATAGCTACTGCTTTGGCTTTGCATTATAGTACACCTCATTAAAATGCCTTTCTGTAGATGTTACTTATATCTTTTCTTAGTTGTTGTAAGTTTTTCTCTCAAACTGAAGAACACTAATTAGGGGCAGATTTATCAAGGGTCGAATTTCGAAGTGTAAAATACTTCAAAATTCGACCATCTAATTAAAATACTTCGAATTCGAATATCGAAGTATCGTTCACCGAATCTGGCCATCAAACGATCGAAGTAAAATCGTTCGATCCTACAATTAAATTGTTCAAATAGAATGATTCAAATTATTTCAGCGATCGATCAAAGGATTTTCCTTCGACCTCAAAAGACCATAAGCTGACATAGCACTTCGGCAGGTTTTAATTTGGCGAATTATTGAAGTCGAAGTTTTTTAAAGAGACAGTACTTCGATTATCGAATGGTCGAATATTCGATTTTTACTTCGAAACTAAGTCGAAGTAAATTCAAAGTCGTAGTATCCTATTCGATGGTCAAAGTATCCAAAAAAATACTTCAAATTTCGAATTTTTTTACTTCAAAAATTCCCTTGAATTCACTTCGACCCTTGATAAATCTGCCCCTAAATTTCATTTAAACATTATCTTAATTTTTAACTTGCGGTTTATTCCACGTAACAATGATATGAGCATGTATTTCAAATGCAGGCAAAAGGAATTGATTTTGCTACATTCATCTTATTCAATAATTTTTTTTAAAAAATGCAGGGCCTTTAAGATGTTTGTCTCTATACTAAAAATAAATAATTTGTTTGCAGGATTGACAAATTATAACTACAGCATGTTGCAATATTCTCTTTTGCAAGTGGGATAAAACACAGCAGAGAAAAAAATTATCATTATTAAATAATACATTTGATAATATTGTTATGTCTGTATGCTTTTTGTATAAACTGATGTAGGTAGCAAAGATATCCTTAATGGAAATAGAGCCTAGATGTATGTGACATTTTACTTCATCAGGACAATAGCTTTCTGACAGCAGATTAATTTAGCAATGAAAAGCTAGGCAAATAGTTATCCATTTTAAATTACATAATAATACACCAATGTCCTTCAGTGTCTGTTAAAGTCACATTTTAGAGTGATTAGATATTAGAAGATCAAAAAAGTGACAAATTCTTATTTTCAGCACAATTTTTTTATCTCATCATAAATCATCATATAATTTTACAATGTAAACTTCCTAAATAATTTCTAGTTTCTTCCGGATATTACTGGATATTTATGTGAACAATCTTCTAAGTGAAACAACTTATCATATTGTAGACTACATTTAATAGACATTGTTAATACACTGAAAATCTAGCCTTGTTTTAAATGGAATACAATACTTCCACAACAATGGTGCTTGCTGGACAATTAATCCCAACAAACCTTTACATGGTTTCAAGGTTTGATGAATACTGGAAGCAGTATAAGTTGTATTAAGGTAACATTGCTTAAGTGAAACTTTTTCCAAGTTCTTCAGGTTTAACAACCCAATTCTGTCTCGTTTATATTTTCTTAGCACTAACCACCTAAACAGCATTACAATATCTTGTCTGATGCTGTATTACAGTATAAATATAAATTAGAACCAAATAATTGTTAGATAACTGTAAGATGACCAAGAAACTGCTAGTAGAGGTGAATCTGAATGGTAAATAATCTTAGGTTTGAATTTATACCTAGAGAGCTTGGAGGAGACATCGCAATGTTTAAAGAAGGTTTCTTGAAGCCAAATTTTTGAAAGAATGCCACCTTAAACATTACATGATTTTATAAAAAAAAAAGTATAATGTAGGACTATACCAAACAAGCTTTCTATCTATTGTGACTTCTGTAGAGCACATGCAGTGGTTTAAATAAAATACCTGCATCATCCTAGTTAAGATAACAGCTCTTATATCTCAACCAACTTCTTTTTGTGTAAAGTATTTGAAGCAATAAGAAAATCCCTCTTACAGAGTAAGGGCACCTTGACTTTAAACTTTTGAACCTGCACAGCCTCATTACAAGTTTGTTATTTAAGAGGAAATAAACAAAACTAAACAAACTAAAACAATGTAGGAAGGAATAATAATAATTCACAAGAAAAAAGTTATTCATAAAAACAAAAACATCTAACTTACATTTCTGTTTTCTGTAAGTTTCTGCTTTAGTTCCTAAAACAACTATATCTCTCTTAATACACTTATATAGTACAGTTGATTAGACTCTCACCAATTACTGTTTTTTTAAATCAAGATATCATGACAAAATTGGTAACATTTCCAAGAAAGAAATTTAACAGGTAATTTATGCTTTCTGTTTTACATGCATTTTTTTTATATACTGCTATATTTCTGAAAACTATATTGATTGTCTTTTATAAAACATATCGGGTAATAAAATTAAATTTTTCTGAAACTACTCTTGTCTAGTTGTTTTTACTATTGTTAATTTTTATAAATAGTAATATTAATACTAGCACTGCCTTATTTTTGGACTAAGGGCTATACCTTTACACTAAATAAAGAATACAGTATGTCTTATTTAATTAATATATAAAGCATTTATTGTCTTCTTTTACCATAAAAGAGCACCTTCTACAACTAGAAAATATTTTTAAAAATATATATATATATATATATATATATATATACATTTTATGTCATATCAAATATATATTTTGTAAAATGTACTTTGACTTAGGGGGTTATTTATCAAAGGGTTAGTTTGTAAGGTTTGTAAGGGTTTTTTATACCTTAAATACGCAAATGTTTGCTTATTTATGAAAAAACTTGAATGTAAAAAACTCGAGTCAGTTCAAATCGGGGTAAAAACTTAAATACTGATTGAGATATCAGTGAAATCACTTGAATTGATCACGTTTTTGAGTGAAAACTAGTGAAAAATAATAAACATTATGAAGGCTACAAACATCTTTAAATATTTCAAGGGACCTCTGCCGTTGACTTCTACATGAACACGTTAGGTTTTAGCTGGAGAATTTTAGGATTCAAGCTATTTGCAGCTTCGGGGCATAATAAATCTTGCAAAATTCTATTTTTTTTTAACCTGAAAATTTAGATTTTTTAACGAAACTACCCTAGAAAAACTAAAATTTTTCGGGGAAAACACAACTTGACCTTTGATAAATATGTCCATTAGTGTACATGTGTAGGGCTGTTGTATGAGTATACTACAATATTAATACTGTTCTTAATACTGTTCCTCCAATATGCTTAGCCTGCGCTTATGCTTGTCCATATGGACCCCTCTTTTCTGTAGTTTATGACTAGCTTTGACCAATCAAATAGTTAATGTTGAAATGTCAGATGCCATCCAGAAAGAACACCCCCTGAAAGGACAAAAAGATGCACGTGTGAACCCCACACAGTACAAATCTTCAATGTTACACAAAAATGTGTTTGATGCTTCCGGTGCCTCCAAATAGGAAACACATATACATTTTAAGCATTTTATACTATTTTTTACTAAAGACATGTACTGTACATTATAACTTTTTTCTTTTATAATAACTAGAATTTATTCAGTATAATATTTTAGAAGAGAAATTTACTGACACTATTTTTATATTGATTAAATAACACAATTCAAATATGTATTATAATTTTTCTGGATGTCTAGTTTTTAGCTCAAAAATTATAGCATATTTGAAAAAAAATAACAAAAGTCAATGTCCTTGTTTCCCCTTGGACTTCTGTGGTCTTTTAATCTTCATTTGTTGGTCTGTTCTACTTATTGTAACTCTGAATCAGCTCTGAATGTTGCAATACACTGGAGAGACTCAGAAAGCTGAACAAGCAGAAGCTGAACAGCCAGCACTGACAAAAAAATAAATTGAACCAGGATTAACATAGAAGATAGACTTCTACTAAGGAAATACATGCAGTATTTGCATTATGTTCCCATTTTAGGGTTATGTAATATTAATATTATTCAGCAACAGCTTAATATTTCTGAGTTTACCAGAACAAGATCTGACATAGACCTTTGCATATCGAATTAGAAATCAGAGATCCTGAATGGATTTGATCCTGTTACATTGAATGAGAAATAATGAAAATCTTTGCCATGTAAAATTTGAAAAATAATAAAAAATAAAGTTAATATTTATGTTTACTTTTAACTCTTTTAACATTGTCAAGAGGTGCCTGTAAGCTCATATATGAAAGTACTTATATACTTTTGTATACCATTTTCTTCTTTATTCCCCATTTTTTTTAAAAAGGGAGCTGCATTTTCCCACTATAGCATAGTGGGAAAATACAAGATTTGTGTAGTGATGAAAAGCTAATTTTCTTAAAATATTAAGCCTTTGGATTGGCAGGAACTAAACTTAAACAAAAATTGGTGAGAGTCTTAATTAATACCAAAGACTCTTCAGAATAAAATTCATTAACATAAAGAGGCTTATTTACTAAAATCCAAATTTATCTTATATTATATATAAAAAAAAACTTGACCAAACTCCCATGCCGAAAACCTCAAACTGAGAAAGGTGCCTGTCCCATTGACTTAGACAAGGATTTTTGGATTCTGGATTTTTGCAGCATTGGGGTATAATAAATCTTAAAAAAATTTAGGGATTTTTTTTTCACAAAAAAATCATGTTTTTTTGCCCCAAAAAGCCTGACCAGATAAATTCAAGATTTAGTAAATAACCCTCAATATTTAACTTCTGAAAACTATTCCACTTTTTGTTAAATAACTGTCAAATAGTCACTAAAGTAGACATGTTACCTGGCTATGACAAAGAGCACACAACTGACACCCAAGTAAGCCAGCAGAATATACATCCAGATATCAGGGGAAAGAGGATTCAGGAAGGAGAACACGCCGGGGTTTGTACCATTGGGCTTTCGGTACAAGATACTTATTCCAAGAGTCATGAATGGTTTGGTAAAATCAATTACTTGCTCTCTTACATATGTTATAGCGAGAGGTGCAACTGCAAGGTCAGCTTTCTGTGGACAGAAATAAAAAGAGAAGAAATATTGTTTAGTTAGAAATACACATACAATATGTGATATTGCAACACAATACATTGTCTATCTTTTTTTCTAAGGATAAAGGACTTTTATAAACTCTATATCTTTATTAACATTCACAAAACAAAGATGTTTAACAGTATGATGTATCAGCACTGCAAAAACATAAAGTGATCAAAAATGTTTGTAACATTCAGGATAGAGAAACCTGTATTTATTTTCTTCTTTAAATGATTTGGTGGATTTATGAACTGTCAGCAAAGGATGTTTCATGTGCAATTATATCACTAGGACACAAGCCATGCCTGTATCCTAGAGGGCCTTCTTTAGCACTAGTTATTTGGTCATGAAACATATCATTGTAAACTAACAAGGCTTTGCCATATACTTTTACAATAAATAAGCCTCACAGTCTGTTCAGTACCAAAAGCTATATGCAACTGAATAGTTTGTTTGTAAGTGAGGTTAAATGCTGGCTAAATAAAAGCTTAATTTCAGGGATCAGATCAATCACACGCCTTTTATTTGTGAGACTGGCTGTTAGAATAATATTTTAAACTTCTACGTATTCCATAATAAGAAAACATGTCATAAGGCAAGGATACACTCTTATCCTACACAGTGATTAGTTCAAATAATAGTTAATGCAGAGCTAGATGTCTTGTTTCAAGAGAATGTATTTGAGCTGGAGTAGTTAATATAAATATGCTGTTGTTCTTAATCTGTAATTATATTTGGTGTAAGTGCTCTATAAAATCCCACCATTTTGTGATCACATCATGTAGGAATCTAGAAAGTCAGTTTGATGTTAAACTTGGGATGTGACGCATAAACACTGTATAACACACAATTCTAGAGAAGGACCTGAGCACTAAGCAAGGTAAATGAAAGGAGAGATAATTAGGCTCCCGAGAACCTGCAATTCCTCCCACTACAGATTCAAGGCTAGCAACATTATAGGCCCCGGTATAAGCATCTGTAAGGGATCAGACAAATCCTTTCCCTGTTTTTCTGTCTGTGACATCATCCAGCCCAGTTACAGGCTGGAGAGCCATCTGATTGGCTGGGCACCCCAGTGCATCATTGGGGAGAATGTGTGCCTGACTTTGGAGCCAAACATAGAGGGTCTCCAACAGAATTTAACATGGATTTTATGCTGCATCATCCAGCCAAAACCAGTTTTTGTGAGACTGTCCAAGAGTGCAGAGAAGCTGCTGCATCTCTAGAAGTTTAGCGAGAGCCCTTTCTGTTTCCTGTCATGCTGCTAGAGACTCAGAAGAAGAAAGGTGCCACTGGTGAGATTGATCATGATGCAAAGCTGCTTGTAATCTCCAGTGTGACTCCCTCTGAGAGCACCTCGGTGAGTGAGCCACCCAAGGGAGGATACTGGCAAGGATACAAACATCGGGCCCTAGTTTGAGGACAGGTCTTGTGCATTTACCTGCTACGTGGGAGTGGCTGCTACATTCCATAGGGAGAGGTACTTTTGGGAGAGCTCTTGGGAAGGGATATTTTGATTGAGCTGAACTGGGTGGTTATTAACCCCCTTCCAGAGGATTGGGACTTTGATAATCAATAGGATTGTGTTGGAGAAACAGTGAGGTACCTAATAGTGAGATGGGTAGGTGCCATGTGTCCCCAGTGCAGGAGTGCATTGTGTATTAGAATGGCCAAGTTCTTTCACTACTGTTTTATATAAAGTTTATATCTGTTTCATTTGCAAACTGTGTGTTTTACTTTTCCTAGTGGAAATCCACTGAGGTGCTCCTCAGTGTTCCCTAGGTGGAGGCACTGCGCTGTAAATCCCAGTTCCCAGTACTTTTCATACACAAAAGGAATTGCCAGGTGTTAATTGCTATTTAAAGAGACAGTAACCAAATTAGGGATCTACATGTTTATGTGCTGCCATGCATTAAAATATATAATATTACATTTGCATTTCATATTTTATTTATTGCCAAAAAAAGTACTTGATTTAACATTCTGCTATTGCCAAATAATTAGTCTTTGTCACTGTACCACAATCCATATGATATGCTTCTAGACAGATATGATTCATTACAAAGGGCAATCAGTGCAGTAATCTACTTTGATACTCTGTTGATAGTATTAGTGATATTAGACTGTATAGTTTCTGGCCTTATTGATTTAAAATTATATAATAGATCCGTAAAAAAAGTCTCTCTCAAACTTTTTATAATCTGAAACACCTTTAAAAACTGAATTCATATTGACATATTGTAACACAATTATTTATGAATTTATAGTTATTAGTGATGGACAAATTTATTCGGCAGGCACCAATTTTGCAGTGAACTTCCACGATTCACCGCCGGCGAATAAATTTGTGAATTTTTCTGCGAAAATCCACCAATGAAAATTCCTTTTTTGATGCTGGCAACCTGCTTTGTTTAAAGGGTAAGGCATTTTTCAGTAGCAGTATGCACAAAATATCTTTGTCTTAAATATATTGATAATGGGTTGAGTGCAGAGGATTGTATTTGTCTCTATGTATTTTGTGGTGACAGCCTCATTGCACCCCCGCCTAATGGTTTTAAAAATTAGTGGTGAGCACAACTTTCCATTGTTTGTTATAGTTATACAGGAGCAGTGACCAGCCCCATGTTTTAGCTCCCACCCTTCCCAGCTATGGACAGGTGATCCCACTGGTGTCTAATAAAAGGGCAGCCAAGTATGGGAGTTTTACTTTGAAAGCAGCAAGTAAGTTGCAGGTAAAACTTAGTCCCTTTGTAAAATGTATAATTAAGCAATTGAATTCTTAATGAATCAGATGAAAATTGAGCATAGGACTGGCCAGATATGGGATGACTTTGACGTAGTTGTATGGACAAACAATCCCTGTTTTGTTTAAAGGGTAAGGCATTTTTCAGTAGCAGTATGCACAAAATGTCTCTGTCTTAAATATATTGATAATGGGTTGAGTGCAGAGGACCTCTTGCATTTGTCTATATGTATTTTGTGGTCACAGCCTCATTGCACCCCCGACTAATGTTTTTAAAAATTAGTGGTGAGCACAACTTTCCCTTGTTTTATATATATATATATATATATATATATATATATATATATATATTATATATATATATATATATATATATATATATATATATATATATATAAAATCCCTCCAATGTCGGCACTCCAGAATCAGTCACGCTTGAGTCAGAAGATCAATATCATAAAGGTTTATTAGGATAGACCAACGTTTCGATACCACACAGGTATCTTCGTCAGGGACCTGTGTGGTATCGAAACGTTGGTCTATCCTAATAAACCTTTATGATATTGATCTTCTGACTCAAGCGTGACTGATTCTGGAGTGCCGACATTGGAGGGATTTTGTATGTGTTTACAGTCTGGCACCCGGCCCTTGCAGCATTCATGGTCGTGCGTTCCTGCTCGTCCAGATATATATATATATATATATATATATATATATATATATATATATATATATATATATATATATTTTAACATATTTAAATAAAAATATGATTTTTAAATAATTATTCAAAGGCTCCCCATGTGCACCTTCTTTTTTGGATGTTTGTATGAAGTTACAGTAGGCAGTACCGCACCGGGTTCACTATTTATGCTGTTACGGTGTACGGGAACATATTGGGACCAGAGAACTTAGTATAAAATTGGCATATTTATCGGATATGTTATATTTTAGGTGTCCATAAAGTCCAGTGTGAAATTTTGACCCCTGGCCTCAAGTATTTCTGGATAATAAATCCCAGATAAGATTTTATATAAAAGTTTATATAAAAAGTATGGTATTTGCAGGTGCTATTTTATAGCACCTCTTTGACTAAAGGTTTTTTTTAAAAACATGAAAAACCGATTAGGATAACTTATTCTATTTATGACCCACATATCTTTATTTTTTCTATCGAAATGTGTCACTAGCACTTGTGCCACAGGGACCTGAAAATGGTCCCTACTCTCTTAATATTACAAAAGTAAATCTAGTCTAAAAGAAGAAAAAAAATGGCATATGGCATTATGGCATTGCCATATTTGTGATCTTTCTGGATAAGAGATTACTAGATAATAAATCACAGTTTCTTGTAAAGCATTACCTTTCCAATCTTAGTAGAACAGATATAATTAAGACTTCTATTCATGATCTATACTTTTTTTCTCTTTGCTGGTATTATTGACACCTGTTTCCTATTTATTTTTTTACAAAAAAATAAGTATAGCTTCTGGCAAAAGCACACAAAGTTAAAATAAATAATGCTGTAGGGCTTTATTTCAAAACCGTTTTTTCTATCTAAAATAACTCTCGACTGGGTGTTAAACAGCATTTCAAGTAAAATAAAACATTTTGTTAAGTAGTTTTGAACCACAGGATGATCTGCTATTTGAAATGTTCTTAAATGTGTTATATTTGAAATAAAAATGTGCTTAGAGTTTTCAGAGAAAATTGCCTACAGCAATTATTTTAATATGAACTGTCAAGATTTTCTCGCTGGGTGCTTTCCATAAGATTAGATAGAGGATTTTGACTGAAGATAATTCAGTAGAGGACTGCAATATTTATTCTAGATCACTGTATATTAACACCTCCACACTAATAATGGGTCACTTTATAACTCAACAACTGGAAATGATACTAACAAAGTAAAACAGCAGTCAGAATTCATCTTTTAAGAATGTTTGCCAGTTGGTTCTATATACTGTAAAGACCCACTGGCAAACAGTTGCAAAACATATTTAAAAATGGGCCCTTATATTCAGTAGGTCATATAGTACACCTTCTGCCTACTCATTAAACAGTAAGGTGTATCTTAGTACATGTGGGCTCCAATAAAGTATTCATATAGCCCAAGTTTTCCCCAGTATAGAACAATGATCCTAATACAGTGTCATCATAGCCTGTATTGACCCAAAATTGCTTTACTATAGTAAACATTACCCTACTATAGTGTTCTGCTCATGTAAAAAAAATATATATATTTTTCTCATTTGAAACCCAATGGAATGGATAAAAAATTAAATGATCCCAAGGTATATTGATAGCATTGTCCTGAGTTAAGAAATCAATAGCAATGATAAATGAATAAAGCATTGGCAATGAGGTAAAAATATAAATTAATTTTTAATTACTAAGTCTATAAGTCTACAAGTAGTGATGGGCGAATTTGCACAAAAATTAGCGAAACGTTTTTTATTGGTGAAATTGTGATGGGGTCCAAAAAACTGACGCTGGCGTCCATTTTTTTTTTTGATGTCGCGAATTTTCTCCAGCGAATTTTCGCGCCCTTTTAGCAAATTTATTCGCCGGGGGCGAATCGCGCAAATTTGCGCCTGGCAAATAAATTTGCCCATCACTATCTACAAGGTGTTGAACTGTTGGCTGTTTGAAAACAATTGAATAACAAACTCATCAAGTGAAAATCCACTAGGGTTACTTGTAAAGTTGATCATTTAAGGTATAGGAGGATCCAGTGAGTACTGAGAAAGAATGGCATTTTTCCATTCCCCTATGGAATTTATGTTGCATATTTGTGGATTGCTTTGGAATCTGTTCATCTTAAATCATGTACATTTTTACAAGAAAGTTTTTTGTTAATATGAATGAATGCAAGTTACATTTTAATTGAGTAATATACATTATTAAAATGTGTATTTGCCTGTTAAACACAAAAATAAAATATGTTGCTTTTATTAAAAGATTAGTACAACAATGCCATGGCTATATTAGGGCAAACAGACGTTACTTTTATTTGTGGTTATTTACAGAACCTTATCCTGTGTAAGATAGAAAATGGCTACAATACCTATTGCAAACATTACATAATCAAATAACTGTTATAAGAATATATTTATCATAAATATTAATTTCAAGTAATCACATGTAGTATGTATGCATTTCTAGTTACAGAAATGGTAATGTTCTGAGCACAAAAATGTCTTAGGCGAAAATCTTGATGCTGCTGCTGCACAGGCGTTTTGCCTGTGTGTGACCTCACATGCAAATCATTCCAATTAATGATGTTAAATATTAGTATAATATTAAATTTAGCAGCAATATGCTTTCAAGGAATGGTATGTAGTATGTGAGTGTGTCTGTTTGAAGAAGTGGTGAAACTGTGTTTCAGGTGAAAATATTGATTTGACTGGCTAAGGATGGGCGAATTTTTTCGCCTCGTTTCGCCGGAAAAATTACGCCCATAGACTTGTATGGAGACGTGCGTCAAAAAAAAAAGATGCGCGACAAAATAATTTCGCCGCACGACAAATTTTTTTTGACGCTCATAGACTTTAATGGGCGCCTGCGACATTTCGCCGGCGGCGAATTTTTGGCGAAACGAAACGGGTCAAATTCGCCCATCCCTGAGTTGTTTCCTTTTCAAGGAGGGAGCTTAGAATTCAGGAACCATATGTCAGTTGTGACACAGTAGGCTGAAAATAACTATTACACACACTACAGTTCTATAAACTTGAAAGAATTTTGTATTGTGCTTCAAGCACAAACCCTTTCTTTGATACACAAGAGTAATCATCCACTAGTAAAGTGAACTTTACCATTTCTCTTTGCCTCCAAGGAATGGGTTGACATTAGTTTATGCTTCATCCTTTATACCTTTTAGAAGTACAAATGAAGCAACTGGTATTCTTTAGCATATGAATATGGCAACAAATTGTACATATAACTCAGTAGTTACATAAGAAATCTCCTAAACCATAAACAAACAGAAGTATTCAAATGTCATAGTTCACTCTCAGGCTACATATATGCCAAATCAATATTTCCAACCAAATAAATACATTTAAAGACCTGTAAAGCTACGAAGAATTCCATCTGAATTTGGTCTATATTCAGGAATATTATATTGGGTTTTCTTTGGATCACTTACTCATGCCAATACTCAATGGGCAATAAAAACCTTATAGAAAGATGAAATTTAATAATAGCATCACATAAATTCCGATGAAAAATGGAATTCTTATAATTAAGCAATCTCAGAGAGGAGAATTCCCTGAAGATGATACTTCTTTACTAATTATGCCTCATCGTCAACTCGTCATCCTCATTATGAACTAACAGGTTAAGCATTACTGTATATACTCGAGTATAAGCCGACCCAAGTATAAGCCAAGGTACCTAATTTTACCAACAAAAACTTATTGACTCTAGTATAAGCCTAGACACAACTACAGCCCTGTCTCCCAGCAGTGCACATTCTGCCAAAGCAACCCCCCCCAGCGATCAACCGGACTTCTTTGCAAAGTTGATGGTGACAGAGAATTGCCAAATGGATTACTGTGTGCATTGTCCCACTGTCCCACAACCATGTGCAGAGGGTGCTGTGTGATATTGCCATCACTGTTAATCTTTCGTATAACCAACAGAGGGCGCTGTGTGCTATTGCCATCACTGTTAATCCTTCATATAACCAACAGAGGGCGCTGTGTGATATTGCAGTCACTGTTACTCTTTAATATAACAAACAGATGGCGCTGTGTGATATTGCAGTCACTGTTCTTTCATATAACCAACAGAGGGCGCTGTGTGATATTGCAGTCACTGTTATTCTTTCATGTAACCAACAGATGGCGCTGTGTGATATTGCAGTCACTGTTATTCTTTCATATAACCAACAGAGGGCGCACTGTTATTCTTTCATATAACGAACAGAGGGCATTGTGGGATATTGCAGTCTCTCCCCAAGTGAACTGTTGGTATAGGAATGATTAAAAGTGACTGCAATCTCAGCTACTGCCCGCTGACCCGAGTATAAGCCAAGGTAGACTTTTTTTAGCACATTTTGGATGCTGAAAAACTCGGCTTATACTCGAGTATATATGGTAATCCTCTTCATTAGACTATAGTGTCATTAAGAAGGAACCTTTCCAATGTCTATCCAGTTTGCTCTGCCACAATGGTGGACCCTAACATTTTCTCTTCCAACTAGTCCTTCTAATATTCAACCTGTTGCAGTTGCTGCCTCTTCGTATTCCTTCTCAACGTTATAATGCCTAGTATTCCTTCTGCTTCCATAACAGTTACTGATTATTTATATAGCATTTGCTATCTGCCCACAATGATTATTGGAGAAGACAATTTATGGAGCACAATGTGAGGAGTATAGATTTATTCATTAAAAAATATGTATTCTGGGTCGGACTGGGGTTGCTACACTAGGGGCCCCCACGCTCCCTCTGGAGTCCCTACCACCAACCCGCTCCCCCACTGCCAGTCTCTCCGCCCATGAGCACCTTAACTTTGTTGATTGGGGAAAGGAAGGAAGGCAGGAGAATCACAGCGGAGGGCAGGCAGAGATCGGGTCTGGGTTAACGGCGCACATGGGCCCACTGGGTTTTTCCTAGTGTCCATGCCGGCCCTGTCCGGCACTGTATGTATTGTAAAGAAGTTTCTCTTTGGCATACTGACTTATAGGGGCTGCTTTTTTCACAATTAAAACATTTTATCACAATATATATATATATATATATATATATATATATATATATATATATATATATATATATATATATATATATATATATACAAGTACAGTATATATCTCAAGGGATCTCTTATCCAGGAATACATTATTGAGAAAGCTCCGACTTACTGGATGGCCATCTCGCTATCTTTAATTTTTTTAAATTATTTCCTTTTTTCTGTAGTAATAAACAGCAATAAACCAGCTAAGCTGGTATAAAGTAGGCTTTACTAAAATCTACAATTAGTATAGATATTAGTATATATAGCTTTTGTGAGTATATGGAGGGGTCAGTATGAGAGTGTGTGTGTGTGTGTGCACTGGGTTTCATTTGGAGGGGTTGAACTTGATAGATTTTGGTCTTCTTTCAACCATCTTAACTATGTAATTATGCATGAATCCATATTGGTGGCAACTAATCATATTGGGTTTATTTAAATGTATAAATGTTTTAATTAGGCTTAAGGTATGGTGATACAAATTACAGAAAGATACCTTATCCACCAAACCCCAGGTCTCAAGCATTCCAGATAATAGGCCATGTACTGTACCTCTGTATACATGTTTTCTGTTGGCGTCAAAGCTAGTTCCTTTACTTATATATACATGTACTTACATGATAAATGTTAAATTATTAATAAAACATTAATCAAACCTCCCTCATTTGTATGTTTTTTATCCAGCAACAGTTAAGAATGAAATACACATGCTTTGAAAAATGGCATTATAAATTACAATTATTAGATTTACAAATTAAATATGAAGCAGCTTCATAAATGTTTACTCTGAGTCATTTTGTGTACCTCTGTATACATGTTTTCTGTTGGCGTCAAAGCTAGTTCCTTTACTTATATATACATGTACTTACATGATAAATGTTAAATTATTAATAAAACATTAATCAAACCTCCCTCATTTGTATGTTTTTTATCCAGCAACAGTTAAGAATGAAATACACATGCTTTGAAAAATGGCATTATAAATTACAATTATTAGATTTACAAATTAAATATGAAGCAGCTTCATAAATGTTTACTCTGAGTCATTTTGTGTATCTCTTGCATACACAGGGCCCATCTAAGAAATTTAAAACTGAGCTATATTTAATTATTTCCCCCCAGATTAAAATCATATTTGAAGATTGGTGAATAGTGGTTGATAAGTTTTGTTTCAGCAGCTTGGAAGAATCCTTTAACACATTATTATATTTTTAAGCCTAAAAGGTGTTTTTTCGATCTATGCAGATGACTCATAAGTTATATAGTAATCAAGTTTGTTCTGGTTCTACTAACCCATACTAAATGGTTTTTAAATTAGGTGTTCAAGTGTGTTGGCTTTGCTTCAATATATGAATTAAAGATCTATTTTGATTAAAGACTTTCTACTGTATTTATGTGCTTCAGTTCATTCACAAAAGATTGCTTTTGATTAAAGACTTTCTACTGTATTTATGCACTTTGCTTCATTCATTAAACATCTATTTTGATTGAAGACTATTTTGATTTGATTGTTTTAATGTTAAATTCCAAAACGGCCATGAATCAATGCAAATACTTTCAATAGTGAAAATCCTACTTACCTTCATTATGTTAGTAATCTTTCTTTAATCTTATATACACATTTTTGCTTCCCAATGTTACAGTGTTATCACACATGCAGAGGAAAGGCATACTTATACAACTGGTCAGTGCTCAAAAAATATGTGTCATGCTTTGAGCTACACTTGCAGGAACAGACCATGGAGCCAAATTTACACAGATCAGGAAAGATTCTTATTAGAGGATTATCCTGAATTCACTGGGTTACTGACCATGAAGAGCTATAAAGAAATGTTAACTTTAGAATACAGCAAGGGTTCCCAGCACGCTTTAACCCTTGATATTATTTTGGTGTATTCTATAGTTCAGCAACATTTGAGTAAGGAAACCTTGTGAGCTCCACATGAAACCACATGTGCCACATCCTCACTTGACACAAGGTTGTTGACTTATTATATACAATATACACTGCATTTTAGGAAGAATATTAAATTGTTCCTCGGAATGCTCAGAGGAGGTGAATAGAGGGGAGGCAGTTAAACAACTTTTCAGTTTGGCACTGGGTAAGGCTGGGTACTTTTTCCACTTAGTCCTCATGATGTTTTATTATGCCTGATATTTTCTTTTGTGCAAACATGCATTTTTATAGATACTGTATAGATAAGTTAGCCAATAAACCATATCACATTACTTTAAAATATCTCCCGCTTCTATACTACCTGTTTAACCTGTTTACTTTTCAATATGAGCAAACATCAAAAGAGGCTGGCACAAGCCTGGTCCCACAAAGTAGTAGAGCCGAAGTCAGATGGTAAAAGGTTAAAAAACTTCACGAAAACCTTCAGAGTTACTGAGAGTAAAAACCAAATGGATATTTTATTTAGGTACGAGACAGCCTCTTGGTTTAAATGTTGATGTCTCCTGTTATGTATAATAGTATTTTTTTCTCTTTCTATATATTTACTTTGTATTTTGTATTCCTTAATTAAGTTAATTACTGTATGCTTAGCCTTGGGGTGTGTGTTTAATGTGTTCCATTGGATTCTAATGGCTCTTTTTTGATTGGCACACCTGGTAGCTCCACCTGCTTATTTCCCCTTGGCTTTTTTCTCTTTTAAATACTCTGTATATGGTATTCAATGTTTCTCCTATGACTAAGTGTCCTTGGTAGACACGAAACGCATCAGGCCATGGTTCTTAATTATGGAAAATAAAATGTAAGTTTTTAACATTTTACCATCTGACTTTGGCTCTACTACTTTGTGGGACCAGGCTTGTGCCAGCCTCTTTTGATGTTTCCTGGTGTTTGCTCCCTCTCCTGAAGGTCTGGGCCATGTGCACCCAGGCCCACTGTACAGAGTGGTAAGCTCATCTAATCTACTCAATACACCACATACACTGCTTCTCTATTTGTATATCTTTTACTTTTAAATATGTCAAGGGTTGATTTGTAGCAATTATAATAACCATCTTTATTATTGTTATGCTAAACGGTTAATTGCTTCTAGTTATTATTAACATATATTTATACAACACAAACTAATTTTGCAGTGCAATAGAAATGTATGGGGGAATGTAATAAAATTTGCAAATAGGGAAACAATTCCCACCAATAAGAATAAAATTCACATTTCACAATGTGATATTCTTCCTTAAACTGCATTGCAAATTTTAATTGCACGCTTTTAAGAAGTGCTTGAAGTTGTCATATTTTGGAGCAAACATAACTTTTTTAATAAGAAGTTTTACTATATTCACTGCGCATTGGCACAAACTATAAAATTTGCAAAGTTTCTTCCACTGTTGGAAAAAGTCACTGAACAGTTTCCAGGTTCGCAAAAGCTATATTAAATTCGCACAAAGGAAAATTTGTTGCGAAACTTTTCGAATTGAGAATATTTTTTCGTTACTGATTTTTTTTTCATTCCCCTTAAGTGTGTTCTACTGTCTTTTTTTTGGGCTTTGTATTTCAACTTTTTCAGTCTTGACTGAGAAATATGCATATTTCATGAAGTTACCAACACAAAAATACATAAATGTTTTTATGGATTACTGGTGTATCAATCAATAATTGATACATATAATAACAATAATAATAATAATTGATACATAAGCTTTCGATGTATCTAGCAGAATCATCAACACATTGGCTATACAACACTGCCATCTGGCTTCTATTAATAGTATTTTAATCACACCACAGCAAGACATACAGAAGAATAGAAGAATATGATGGAGATTCACAAACTGTATTTCAAAACAAACCTTTGGAACATATGTATGAAAAAGGTGCAGAAAATACCAAGCACACTTCAATCTATAATGCTTCAAAATGCTCAGTACAACATCAGGCAACCTCTCAATAAGCTTGCATATTGTTCCTATCAAGTTATTTCCAGATTTTGGTTTATATTTATATAAAAACAATTAGGGGGCATATTTACAAAAGTTCTAATTGGGTATTCAAACTAAGGATTCCCATGAGTTAGAATTATACTATAAAAAATGTACACATTTATCAAAGCAGATTAAGACATCAATTTGATTGTTTCAGTGTTAAAATAGTTGGCAGTCAGTGGTAACCATTGCTACCTGCTGTAAATATGACAATTTATGGTCTAGCACCAAGAATTCCCAACACTGTAAATTCAAATAAGCATGTCATCTTTAGAAATAAATCTCAAAATATGTTATGTGAATGTGTGCTTCAAATGTACTTGAAAATGGTACTCATATTTATGTTGATTAGCTCTACACTAAGGGGCAGATTTATCAAGGGTTGAAGTGAAAATTCAAATTTAAAAATTAGATTTCAAGCTATTTTTAGTGTACTTCGACTATCAAATCGTCCAAAATTCATTTGAATTTGAAAAAAATGTGACTATTCAAATATCGAAATTTATCATGTAGTGTCTCTTTAAAACTTTGACTTCGACCATTCACCATCTAAAACCTGCCAAGTTGCTGTTTTAGCCTATGGGGCACCTCCTAGAACCTATTTGGTGTCATTAGGTGGAATTTGAAAAATGTAAGTTTTTTGGGGCAAATACTTTGATTTGAATTCGATTGAATGTGGTAAAACTTTGTTTAGAACAATTTGAATACAGCCTATTCACCTGAAGTTAAATTTCGATTGGTCTTTCTTTTAGTCTAATTTCAAATTGATGGGAGTTTAAAAAAACTCCCATCACCTCGAAATTTGACCCTTGATAAATCTGCCCCTTAATGTGAGAATAAATAAAATAACTATGGTACTGAAAACAATTAATATAATGACCTTTGAATATGAAGAACAAGAACATATGCATACATACTTTCTAAAAGCTAAGGGGCACATTTACTTAGGGTCGAATATCGAGGGTTAATTAACCCTCGATATTCGACTGTCAAAGTTAAATCCTTCGACTTCGAATATCAAAGCCGAAGGATTTACTGCAATTCATTTGTTCAAACGAAAAATTGAATGATTCGAAGGATTTTAATCCATCGATCGAACGATTTTTCTTCGACCAGAAAATTGTTAGAAAGCCTATGGGGACCTTCCCCATAAGCTAACATTGCACCTCGGTAGTTTTTACTTGCTGAAGTAGGGGGTTAAAGTTTTTTTTAAAGAGACAGTACTTTGACTATCGAATGGTCGAATAGTCGAATGATTTTTAGTTTGAATCATTCTATTCAAAGTCAAAGTCGTAGTCGAAGTAGCCAATTCGATGGTCGAAGTAGCCAAAAAAATCATTCGAAATGCGAAGTTTTTTTTTTTATTCTATGACTTCACTCAAACTAAGTAAATGTGTCCCAAAATGTGTATTTTTGAAAATTGTCTTTGAGTTGTTTCATATAATTATATTGCCAAGAGTTCAGGAATTTTTGGTGCAACTGTACCATAATTATATTTCAAAGGAAACTCAAAGCAGGGTAAAATAAGAGGTGACATTGGTAAACGATAGTTGGAAGCCCTGAAGTTTATGTTGTCTCAGGTGGTTTGCAAAATATTTTATTATGTATAATTCCATCTGGACATTATATTACAAGGCAAGGTTAAAGTAATTAATTGTGGTTCAATAAGCTCTGTACATGAAAATTCGATTACTCTGGTTTTCATTCATATCTTTACAAAAGCTTTTGTATCATCACAAAAATAAAATAATTTTGTAATAACACAGAATTCTCAACAGAAAATAAAACTGAACCCAGCAGCTCAATTCTGCTTACTTTATATTATTTTTTTACTGCATCTTAAACAGTCATTTATCACCTAAAACACTGTATGTTTTTTAATATCTGTGATAATATAAGGAAAGTATTTTTCTAGTCACTAAATTTCCTTGTGTCCCTTGGTTTTTGTATTACGTTTTGTGTCCATTAGTGCTTTGTTCATTTGTGTAAATTCTGTAGGCATGCAATGTAAGTAAAAATATATATATATATAATATATAAACACACACATATATATATATAGATATAGATATACAGTAGATAGATATACACACACATTTGTATATTTCACACATAGTTATGCCTACAGAAAATATGAAGAAAACATGACTGCCCACAGACTTCCTGATTAAATCCACTGATTTTTGCAGCTTTGAGCATATGATCACTTCTTGTGATAAAAATACAAAACCTTCTGAAAAACCATGACAGCAGCAAATAAATTTTTAAATTTAGAAATGAGTATACCGTTAATAGTATATGCCAGGATTTCCTTATGGAAACTGCAACTCATTACATCTGATTATTTCCCAAGTGGCTACATGATATCCTTTCTTATTGATAGAATTTTTTTATATTTATAAGCTGTCACTGTATTGACAATAGATCTGATTTTAACTGGGATAAATAATTAATTTTCTTCTGTTATTAAGAGGCAGTCTAATTTAGCTAATTCTTGCTCCCAGTGTATTTAAGGCTTACTAGTAAAGATGTTTCCTTTGTCTTAATCTCTTACTGCAACAATTTGATGTACCGTATGAGGTTAGTGCTGTGGTAATCCAGATGTGCTAGTATTTTCTTCCCTATTCCCTTATTCCTTTGTATAAGTACCATTTGTTTAGCAATGTAATAATACAAATTAAATTTAAAAAAAAATAAAAATATATATATATATAATCGTCATTTCCCTATGGACCAAACAGTAAACGGTCCAAAGACATTTCCTACTGCAGCTCTCCTTTCCACTTTTGTCTCTCTCCCGTTCCGACTGCCAGGCTCACCTCTTAACAGCATAGCACTCTCCATGTGTATATATATATATATATATATATATATATATATATATATATATATATATATATATATATATATATATATATATATATATATATACATATACACAAGAGCCATGAATATCCTGTAAATTATATCCTTATAAATAGTGCTTAGTGCTTTTATATGGTCATGGAACTCCTTGGTGACCTATAATATCTTTAGATTTGAAAGTAGGGGTACTTTATTAACTATATATTTTAATTAATGGCCCATACAGTATAAATTATAGTATAATGGGTCCCCAGCCTTTTTTACTTGTGAACCACAAGGGCTGTGATTGGCTGTTTGGTAGCCCCTATGTGGACTGGCAGCCTACATAAGAATCTACTTGCCAGTACACCTGGTTTTTATGTGATCAAAACTTGCCTTCAAGCCTGAAATTGAACAATATGCCAAGTAGTTGATGAGCAACATGTTGCTCGCAAGCCACTGTTTGGGGATCACTGCAGTATAACTTTTTAAAATGACCACTATTCCAAATACCCAGTTAATAGAGGCAATGGGAAATACCACACACAGACCTATAAGTTACATCCCAGGTAGTAATAAATAGAAGCAGAAATGATGGAGTTAGTTAATGATTATCACAAAATACCACCTTCCAGTCATGGGTTAATGTTGAGTGGAAAATGAAGACAATGATGATGATGACGATGAAGGACAAACAGAAGTGGCTCATAGATGAAATATTAAAAATAATTAGCCCATTCATAAACTAGGCAGTCTCTGCAGCTTCCAGCAGCAAAATGATCCTTTGGCAGCTCTACATAATAAAAAATAGAAAGTGCACTCCACTGTAAATTATGTAAAATTATATTATACTACATATTGAAGAAAATAGCATATACAGATGTAATGGAGTATGCAATGGCCCAATTGTATTTTGAAAAACTATCCTCATTTCCACAAAGCCTCCTACATTCTTTGGGCTAATAATGTCCATGGTGACTAAGATTGCAGCATGTACTGTATACTTATCTTCAAGTCAGCAATTCAGTAGTGGTTCTGTGATTTAAATGTTGCATTCAGCATATTAATTGTTTATAAGCTAATGTAGACAATAATCGACAACGTACTGCAATTGGACGCTGCAAGACTATATGTAGGCCTATATGTAGGAGAAGTTCCTCTCTTTGGATATTCTTATCCACAGGCATGACTATTGCCCAGAAAATCTTTTTATTGGTGAGATCTATGCAACTCATATGTTAACTAAGCCAGTGGATAAGCTTGAATTGTGTATACTTCTTAGTATAAATGTACAGTGGCGTAAAACAACATCTTTGGCTTCAGATCCATTCATTTCATACTGTGCCAAACAATGTCGAGCATCAATAACATCAGGACTGCTTGATTGCTAAACTGATGTGCTTATAGAAGGGTAAAACTGGGATATTGGTAATTTTTAACCAACTATGCTTCGAAACATGTATGAAAATACAACTGCACATTTCTTTATAAGCCACTGAATGAGTATTGATATTTGCACATTGCTTAGCATGAATGTCTCACAGGGTGAAATCACTTCCTTGATGCCACATGTGCTAATTAGAAATCCTTTTCAAATATGCTAGCTTTGTTTCAAAACATGACTGCTTGCCCCCAAATCAACCTATCTGTCTGTCTGTCTGTCAGTCCGTCCGTCCATCTCTCTCTCACATCTATTTATTGATTAATCCATCTATCATCTGTATATTCTATTTTATCTAAATAGTTTGCATATTTTAATGCTGAGAAAACACAAACGCACACACATATCAAATCACAGGTCTTTTCTTTGTCAAAATGATTAATTTAATGAAAATGCATTCAATTAATCATTTTGATCAAGATAGGACTGGTAAGTGTGTGGATTTCCTGTAATACATGGGCATCTGTTATGCATCTTATTCACATGATTGCCTGCATTCTTTTGCACATGCAGATTACTTAATACTTGCTAGTTCAGTGATTATTTTGACAAAAAAAACATATTTGCATCATTAGAAAAAAATATGCTTACATGATCCATCAGTTCACGAACCATCCCATTCCACTGTTGCGTGGTATCATCTTTGGCTCCATATTTGCCATCTTCCACTAGTCTGACTTCATATTCAAAGCCAAGAATTCTAGATAATTTTTCAAGTAAGTCAATGCAGTATCCCTCAAATCTAGCCTTTCCGTATAAAGGTTTGTCAGATTTCTTGAACATTACATAAGGTTCTTCCTGTTTATAAGAGCACACATCTGTTTAGTATGCATAATCATATATGTATCATTACTATACAATATATATATACATGGTATAGAGCCTTTCGAACAGATATTGAACAGCTGTATAGAGCACCAAATATGCAGCAAGGTAATACTGCAAACCAATTTGCCATTGTTTTTTACATTTGAACAGAAAACTATAATTTGTGTATTATTCCTGCAACTTAGTAGATTTCTAGTGATTTCTCTAATTTTCTAAAAAAAAAAAAAAAATATAGGTAAAGTTAATTGGCTTCTGATAAAATTGACCCTAGTGCATGTAAAAATCCTCATCTTTTGATTCTTTTGTCTGAAAATATTTTTCCCAAGTGTCCCTTGCTCAGTCCTGGCATTTAAGTTTTGAATGATGATGTTTATTGATTACCTTTTCCAGTAACTATGAACAGCCATTTATTAAAAGATATACACTGATGAGCTGTAACCATCTTTTCCTTCTAAAGCTTCTAAAATGCTAGCCATTTTTTAAAGCTCTTCAAACACATAAGCATATGTTATATTTTTATGTTCAATTAAATATATTTTTTCACATTCCCTACAACAGGAGTGAATGCTATTGTTTGTTATTCTGCACTTGGACATTGCAGTCACTAGCATTATGAATGTACTGTATGTATCTGCCAAAATAATTACTCTTTGATGGATACTTAGGCTTATGCTAACAGAATGATCAAAGTACAGTATAAGTTGTGATTTTTGAAAAGAGAATTTCTCACATTTTATGAGAATGTTGTAAGTGAAGATCTCAGTACATGTTTAAATTCACAGAAAATCATTGATAGTCCCATTTGATCTATTTTGTTCCTGACTAGATGTTTGTGGAGAGAAATTTGTTTTTATAGAGATGAACATAGTATGTACTCTGTAATTCACTTTTGCAAACAGAGGAAGATAAATAATTTCAAGTTCTTGGCTTAATGGCATTATGATTCTCAAGGTGGCAAAAGGAAATACATATAGTTATTCAGTGATGTAACAAATAATGTAGTTACATACATTTGCAGCTTCTTTTTCATTGTCTATTTTTGTAATGGTTTTATAAATTAACATAAATCATAACATAGTATTGTTGTAATATAATCTTCTAGTATGCCATAATCATAGGTTTCTGCCATTTTTTTGCTAATTTGCCGGGTTCTATTATTAGGCAACAGTGTTCCTCACAGAACCAAATATTGATTATGCTACTTACTAAAATGGTTGTGACAATCAGTGAACGATTTGACAAGGAATCTGTTATATTTGCAGGTTTTCCTTTCTGGTTTTCTGTCATATTCAGACCACTAGTAAGATCCCAGGTTCCAATCTGTTAATGAAAAATATAGAAACACTTTTTGTTAGAAATAATGCAATAGGTTTTATTTACAAAAGTATTCGACCCCCAATGAATTCAATTGTTTTTAATAATGTTTACCTCAGGGAGGTAGGCTTGGGATCTACTTTGCCCCAGTTGGTCCTGGACACAAATGTGTTACATAGTCTATGAAAAATGAATTAACAGGGGTGTGTTTTAATTTATGAAAAAGCAAGAGGGATGTGAGATAAGCCTAACATCTGAAAGTCAGTATATACCACTACTCCAAGATCAATGTAACTCCTGAGACAGAGCTGTTGGAAGAACTGTAATGTACATTAGCAGTAACTAACATGAATGTAGTGCCCGTAGGTTTTTCATGTCATACTGACATGTTTCTGGTAAAATCATGAATATATCACTGTGATACGGAGGTTTGTATACCAGTGCTCTTGTAGGGCCATTACATTTATTATTCTTTCAGGTATTAGAACATGTATAATCATAGTTTGGTGTTCCTTCATTTCTAAAAAGAAAGGTTTATGGCCCCTATCAAACAAGGTGCCACCGAGCAACTAATTTAATGTTAGTGTCACATCTTTGATGAAAATATGCAGTTCCAGTTGATGAATTGCCCAAAATAAAGGCCTTTTGAAAGATTACATTTAACTCCTTTTTTGATCCATTAGATTATTTTATTTAATGTATCACAAGTGATCTAATTTATATGGAGTGCTACCTCTCATGTAACATATTTAATTTGCAGATTAACCTTGACATCAAACATGCTTTAGTCAATTTGTTTACCGCATGTGTTTTAATTTCAAAGCATTGCTGTAAACTGGATAAGATTTACCAGTGCATGTTCAGCAGGAAACAGATAATTTCCCCAAGGCAAAACAAACCATAAATTCAAGAAAATCACAGCAACTATTAGGATACTGACAGGAGTAATATCTGTTTTATTTTTACTACAACGCTACTATAATATAGAATATGGATTTAAAATGCTATAAGGCTTGGAAAAACAGTTAAGCAAATATATCACATTATATTTTTGTAATTATCAAACTGATCACATTATATAGCAATGTTTTGCTTCTCAAATCCATCTCTATAGTTGCATGAAGCTGGTCTGGAGAACTTGGTAAAAGTTTTATTATGCAGTATCACTGTAAAAATCCATCTCTATTGTTTTAACATATATACCAATATCTATATTATTGTAGATTTTATTATCACTATAGCCTTGGGTATTACGATTGTCCAGGAATCCTCCAAGTCCCTTAAAGGTTATAACAGAATCAGCCCTCACAACATCATCTGATAGGGCAATCCACAACCTCACTGTCCTCACTGTCCTCACTGTAAAGAACCACCTATGCTGCTTCAATTTAAACTTCTTTTCCTATAGTCTAAATGGATGGCCTCTGGTCCGATGATCCATTTTATGGAATAGATCTCCCTCTAGTGGTCTATAATGCACTGTTGTAGTTTAAATCTACCATCCCATTAGTAGTAGTAGTTAAATGTCGCCAGCTCGCCAGCTCATTTATATCCTTTTTAAGGACCATACCCCAAAACTGCTGTCCAGGTGCGGCCTTACCAGGGGCCCATAAAGAAGCAAAATTATGTTTTCATCCCTTGAGTTAATGCCCTTTTTTATGCAAGACAGAACTTTATTTCCTTTAGTAGCCACAGAATGACACTGCCTGGAATTAGCAACTTGTTATATTCAAATGCCACTATGCCATGTAGTGTATAACTTGCATTTATATTATTTCTGCCAAAGTGCATAACCTTGCATTTATCAACATTGAACCTCATTTTCCAGTATGCTGCTGAGTTTTGTAATCTAGTCAAATCACTCTGCAAAGTGGCAGCATCCTGCATGGAACTTATAGTTCTGCACAATTTAGTATCATCAGCAAAAATAGAAATGGTGCTTTCAATGACCACCTCCATGTCACTTATAAACAAGTTGAAAAGCAAAGGACCAAGTACAGACCCTTGTGGTACTTCCACTGACAACACCAGTCCAATCAGAAAATGTTCCATTTACCACCACTCCTTGTAACCTATCCTTCAGTACGTTCTCTATCCAACTACAAAAATGTTCCAGGCCAATATTCCTTAATTTAACCTCACCTCCTCATAAAAGGCAATTAAATTTGTTGGCAAGATCGGTTACGCATAAAACCATGCTGGCACAAACTCATAGTATTATGATTTGCAACAAAGTCAACTATTTTATCCCTTAATACCCCTTTAAAAAGCTTTCCTACCACTGACGTCAGAATAACCAGCTTATAGTTTTGAGGATGAGAACAGGGTCTCTCAGCACCATACCAGACCACAATGAATCCTGAAAAATTAAGTAAAGAGGTTTGGCAATCACAGAGCTAAGCTCATTTGGTATCATGGGATGAATAGCATCTGGTTCTGGACTTTTATTTTTCTTTACATGTTCTAGTCACTTTTGAATTTCCCCTTGCGTGAACCATGCATCATTTGTTGAACAAATGTAATTGGGACTATTTAGACTATTTACCTCCATTAAAAATGTATCCTTTATTGTTTGGCTATCATAAATATAAGATCAAAGACCGCATCATTGCCTGACGCGTTTCAGACTTCACTAGTCCTTAATCATAGGCTAAATAATGTCTTTTGTAAGATCATTTAAATATACAATGATAAAATCACATGACATTTTATGTACAATCAGAGAGCAAATTAATACCATTTCACAAATACACTTGTACTCAAACACTCCCCCAAAGGGATCAAAGAAAAGAGCAGACAAATAGTAAGTTCAAGGGGAACCAAAACCTCAATTCAATTTGGAATTAAATAAAAAAAATGTTAGTCCCTTAGGTCTCATAGTTCCCAATTTAATGATATTACACATTTTTTCAAACATTTATTCATGCAACTTTATTGGTAACCAGGACTCTGACATGGAAGCACAAAAGAACTAAGAGGGGACTGAAACAACATGGCACGTTTGGAGCGGTCTTATTTTCAGTTGTGGCTATTTAGAAGGAAACCTTCATTACTTGGTTCCTCATTTGTGTAGAAAGATGAAAAATAACAGTTCAGAATCTCTGCTTTATCTATGTTCTCATCAATCAGCTGACCCCCTCTGACAACAATGGTCCCACCTCATCCTGCTTTATTTTTTTACTATTTACATATTTAAAAAATCCTTTTGAGTTAATTTTACTCCTTGCTGTAGTCCAGCAATATTTGGCTAAAGTAACACTACTGTGTGAAGTTTATATCCTCTTTAACCATTTTCCTGTAAAACATATGAAGGACTGTTGCCAAGAGAGTTAACAATCTTGCACTATAAAATCTACATTTTGAGAAAAATACAGTGCTAGACATTGTTTGTTATTCCTCGTATGTACTTTTCTATGTTGTTAAATTGTAAAGCCCTTCATATTTATATAAGTTATATGTACATAGGTATATGGTAGTTAACAACTATATAAAAAAAGATATTGCCGCACAACCCTCTTGGTATCTGGGTGCAAGTAGTCAAAAAGGCACTGCCAAAGTAGCCAATATCATAGAAAAAATAAAAACTGACACAGCACTCCAAGTTTTGTATGCAAAAAAAGATATATATTGTAGAAAAACATACCAAAGCCCATAGGACGACGTTTCGGGGTATACAAACCCCTTTCTCAAGCCAAGGGCAGCATTCAAGTAACAAGCATTGGTTTACACCTATTTATAGAAATACATAGGAAGGGCAATGTGAAGCTGCCAGTCTCTAAGCATTATGTGGAGAAAGGACACAAGGATACAGATTTGAAATATATGGTTCTGGAATGTGTACCCTCCCCCAGACGGGGGGGTGATAGAGAGCTATTGCTGAGGAAAAGAGAGGTATGGTGGATACACCAATTAAACACATTGGCCCCAAATGGGCTTAATAGAGACTATGACCTATATGTATTTCTATGATGGGATAAACATTGGTCTCATTTCTGTTTTTTATTCTTTGTTTTGTTTCTTTTTAGCTGGATTTGGATATGCAGTGGACTAACGCTGAGTTGTTATATGCCTGCATGGATAACATTAAGCAATTAAGGGGTTAATGTGTGAGGATCGTTAATGATGTCATGTTCCATATGTAACTTCCTGTGTTACCTTGTATAAATAGGTGTAAACCAATGCTTGTTACTTGAATGCTGCCCTTGGCTTGAGAAAGGGGTTTGTATACCCCGAAACGTCGCCCTATGGGCTTTGGTATGTTTTTCTACAATATATATCTTTTTTTGCATACAAAACTTGGAGTGCTGTGTCAGTTTTTATTTTTTCTACATTTCTACATATATGGTAGGAAATACATATTTGTAATTTTTGTTTTAAATACACCTATTACAAAATATTATATACATTCTGTTATAGCCACCACCATTGGTCAGCACCATCACTCTACTATTCTTCCAGTCTCCAGTGCAAATTTGATTTAAAAAAAAAATACAAAATATGTATATAACTCATTTTGCTGTAAAATGACAAGACAAACACAATAAAAAAAAAAAGAATACAAGTATATTGGAAAAAGAATGTAATGAAAATGAAATGCTATTCAAAGCAAATATAGACAAAAGCAATATGAGGCAAAGAACAAATGACAGCAAAACTAATCAGATGACAGTGTTTGTCCTCTGCCCCATTTTTCTATAAAAATAAATACTGACAGTCTGCTTCCTTAATAAATACCACATTCTCCTGATGTGGCTGCTTTTATAAATACAGTATCAACATCAACTAACAGATAAAGCATGAAAGGGTTGCCTCTTGCAACTGAGGTGGCACAACTGATGCCACCCCACCTAGACTGCTATTGCATTCTTCTGCCACAGGAGGAGGGTGATTTTATTTTATTCTGGGTTGATAGGAAAAGTAATCAAACGTGTTACTATACTTTAAAATATTGCATGGCAAGCAAAAGGTACCATGTATTTTTATGTATTTATTTATTTATTTATTTATATCATATATTCTGCCCATTTTCTGTCTCGCTTTATCTGACAGGGCATAGTGGAATCTGTAAAAACAAATAGCTTGCAATCATTGGTCAAATAACAAATACAGATCATTATAAACTTAGGTATAATGGCTAATTATAATCTTTTGTGATGCTTTTTAACCTAAACTGCTAATACACTACATCTGTACCATATTTGCAAATCAAGATACATTATACTAACATGCACAATATGTAATTCTAAAAAACACACTGCATACTTTCAATTTCTTAGTGACCTGCTTCATAGCAAAAGACCAATAAAGTCAATAATTATGGGGCAAATTTACTTAAGGTCGAATATCGAGGATTAATTAAACCTCAATATTCGACTCCCGCATTGAAATCCTTCGACTTCGATTTACCGCAACTCGTTTGATCAAACGATCGAACGAAAAAGGATTTTAATCCATCGATCAAATGATTTTTCTTCTACCTAAAAAAAGATAACAAAGCCTATGGGGACCTTCCCCATAGGCTAACATTAACTTCGGTCGGTTTTAGGTGGCAAACTAAGTGGTCGAAGTTTTTTTTTAAAGAGACAGTACTTCGACTATCGAATGGTCGAATAGTCTAATGATTTTTAGTTTGAATCGTTCGATTCAAAGTTGAAGTCGTAGTCGAAGGTAGCCCATTCGATGGTCGAAGTAGCCAAAAAAAACATTCGAAATTTGAAGTTTTTTTCTTCTATTCCTTCACTCGAGCTAAGTAAATGGGCCCCTTATTGTGAAGAAAAATGCTTGGGCTTTAAATATCAACTCTTTATCCCACCATTTTCTCACCAGTGCATGATCCTTCAGTCAATAGCAAAGGATGTGAGTATTTTCAAAAATAATAAACTAAAAAGTGGATAAACGTTCAAATACATTTATTAGGACAATACAGGTGAGGCCTAATTTCATGTTTTCTGCCTATTGGGGCACTTACTTAGACTGTTACTACTGAACACCCCCTATGACCAATCACAACAGGGTAAATTTCAACGAATCACAATTGTGAAGACACATTATCAATTAACCAATTTACATACAACATTGTCCATAAAAAATTTAAAATTATAAAAACAAAAGAAAATGAAGAATAAATAAATGAATACTATTCGAAAAGGTCTATTTTGCAAAACCAACATGATGCAAACATGAATCCTAATATTAGCGATTAAAGATTATTCATATGTGTAGTGATATACCAAGTATACAGTATTGACATGAGATCAATAAATAATAGTCACTACTGATTATGCTCGGAAGAATAAGTATATCATATGGGCTTAACACTCATACATCAGAGTACCAACTAATAAAGTACTGTAGATAAATTCTCATATACCTAATTACTTAAAGGAATACGAAACATAAAAATCACTATTGAGACCAAGGGGCTTTCTAGTTTGTAAATAGAAAATCCAATTGGTCTCTAAGCTGACAAATATTAGAATTATATCTCCACCACATTTTCCGCCCAGCACTCTACAGTATCTATACCTAAAACAGCCAATTTGGTTGTATCTCCGCAATTACATTTATAAAAATGTTTTGCTACATTAGAGTCAGAATTTCCTTTTTTATGTCTAAAATATGCTCCCTGATATGATTTTTGAGTGGACAAAAAGTTTGGCCCACATATTGAATATGAGATGCTGCATTCCAAATAAAAGTTTGCGTTTTCTTAAAATGAGCACAAGTAAGACATTTTTGGACCCCAAATCTGAACATATCCTTTGTGTTTAGCCAACTTAAGTTTTTAATAGTACAGGCTTGGACCAAAATGGGGGCCAGCTGGTTTCCTATAGTGAATTTCGCAAATTTTGTGAAGCGGCGCCGGCGTCTCGTTTTTGATGCCGGCGCACATTTTTTTGACGTGGGTGTCCGTTTTTTTCAACGCAGAAATTTTTTTTGACGCCAGCGATTTTTTTCAGGTGAATTTTCACGGGCGTTTTGCGAATTTATTCACTGCCGGCGAATCGCGAAAATTCGCCGCGAATAAATTCGCCCATCACTAGTTACCTATAGTTTGTGTACGATGGGTCACTGTTTTATATACTCTATCAAGGATCAAGGCTAGTGTCCGCAAAGATAGTGTTCGTTTTTACTATGTTCGGGATTTTATCAAAGATCTTTTTTATATTGCTAAATTGGGGACTATATTCTGTAATGAAGTAAACTGAGTTGTCAGTGTTATCTGTGAAAGACCTGTTATCTGGAACCAATTGATCTTTTTTGTCCATTTTGTTGAAATGAGAATTTAGTGGGTTTCAGAGTATCCCCTAGCATGAAACCTCTGTAGTAGTACATAGTCTGCGTAACCTCATGAATTGTCCTATTGGTATTGCTTTAATAACATGTTTTGGGTGGCAGGAGGTTGCCTTGAGTAAGGAATTACCTGAATTTGGTTTTCTGTAAATAGTGTAAACTATTTGTCCATTTTTTTATATAGAGTTAAATTCAAAAAATTAATAGATTTTTGATCAAAAAATTGTGTAATTTTAAATCCTATTGTATTGTTATTGGCATATTTCATGAATTTTTGAAAACTGTTAGATGAGCTTTGCCAAATAATAAAAAGGCCAACGTCATGAGAAATTGAGAGACCCAACATTCTAAGAAAAATTTGCTAATTTCTTGCGAAATTTGCGAAACGGCACCGGGCTCTCGTTTTGATGCTGGCGCCCGTTTTTTTGACACCGGCGCACGTTTTTGACGCCGGCGCACGTTTTTGACGCCGGCGTCCGTTTTTTCGTAAAAAAATTTTTGACGCCGGCGAATTTTTGCCACGAATTTTCGCGGGCGTTTCGCAAATTTATTCGCTGGTGGCGAATTGCGCAAATTCACCGCGAATTCGCGCCTGGCGAATAAATTAGCCCATCACTATTCATTTTCTTTTTATAATTTTAATTTTTTTTATTTTTCTGTTAACTGTTTTGATTTTGTAAAATTTTCTCAGTAAATATTTTCTGTGTTTTCTTTTGTTTACTCTGTGTTGGTTAATATCACCATTCACCATGGACAATATTGTATGTAAATTAGTAAATTATTAATGTGTCTTCACAATTGTGATTGGTTTCAATTTACACTGTTGTGATTGGCCATAGCCCCTATATAAGAAGTATGTGTTCAGTAGCCTATGAGTAAGTGCCCCAAAAGGCATGAAACGTGTTAGGCCTCACCTACATTGTCCTTATAAATGTATTTGAACTTTTAACCACTTTTTGGTTTATTATTTTTGAAAATACTCACATCCTTTGCTATTGGTCTGAATACATGCACCCACAGACTGGAGTGAACTGTGAATATTTTCTTCATTCTTTACTAAAGTCATTTATATTTTACTACTGCATTTATTATATTGTGGTAGTGCCCAAAATTGACTTTTTTTGCACCTTTTTTGCACCTTCAGTGTCTGCTGTTGCCAAGTAATAATGCCCATGTACAACAGCAGCTCAATAGCTCAGTCCAAAAGAACTTCCCCATTATGTCCAGAACACCTGCTTAGTAAAATATGAAATAATGAACAACGCCTACCCTATATAATATACTACATTTAAATGCCCATAGTTACAGTAATGTATGGGAATTATAGGAACCACTTTATATTTTCTTTAGTAAATAATGCTCTGTCCTGTGGATGCTATGCATAGTCTGGCTGGTGCCAAATATTTTGGTCTGACATGAGCTCTGAAAGATGCTTTCATTCAAAGGGTGAGTTTAACCGCAGGACTAAGAGCCTTCTCCAGCAATAACACAACATTTTGCTTTAATCAAATGGCTGGGCTTTTTTCCATTCAGCAATTTTCAACCTTTATGGAGTGGATGCCAACATCCTTTGATAAATCCATGAAATGATGGATAAAGCTACAGAGAATGTAATGTTTAAGATGGCTCCACAAGCTGAATCCTGTCATGCACCTATTAATTCTCCTTATATTTCTGATTCTACAGCATCCAGTGGTTCAGAATATTCATATTTGGATCATGTGGAAGATGGAGATGACTTGAAGTTTAATTTACAGTTCATTGATCCTCTTATTAGAGCTATAAGAGACTATTGCTCGCTTTATAAAGTCTTGTATCTCAGAAATTGATAAGGCCAGTGCAGCATTATTCCCCATAGAGAAAGGAAAAAATTTTACCTGCTCAGAATAATATATTTACATTCCAAGAAACAAAATACCTTGTCAGGGCATAGTTGAACTATAACAAATCAGGAGGAAAGAAAGGACAACCCTCTTAAGATCAAGATTTTTTGAGAAAAAAAAAACATCTTGAGATCTCTTTGAAAACACCTGGAGATATGATCTCTGATATTTACTGATTGCACAACCCCAATCTCAGGTGCTGCACAGCGACAATTCTGGGCTGCCGCCCCCTCCTCTCCCGCTCCATGCTTAAAGATTAGTGTCGGAGTGGGTCTAAGGGGGCAGTATCACTAGTGCATTAGAGGAGCCAAATTTCCAGGTTAAAACCCGGAAGTTCGGCTCTTAAAATTACAAGAGGCGGCTTTTTGCCGCACCTTGTAACTGCCCGCTCGCTGCCACCTGAGGCAAGGGTCTCACCAGAGGCAGAAGCGGCCCTGGTGCTGCAGGTGATGTTATTTTCATAAGTAGAAGAAGAGATTTCAGGATGATCTATTCTGATCTATTATCTATTCTTTCAGCATTGTATAACGGGACAAAAATAATTATTATGAAAACTGATAACACTGACAGTAATGGATGTCTTTTTCATTGTAATTTAAACAGTTCTGTAGTAATTACACTAACATTTACCGAATGAAACTGTACAGGGTAAAATGCAATTTAGTTAGTTGCTAGCAGTTATCTGTCTCTTGCGTATGCTCCTAAGCACGTCATTGTATAGCTAATAGGTTAATTTAAAAGTAATATCTCATATTGAAGCAAATCATAAACAAATTCAGCTTCAAAAGAAAAAATCCCCTATGATCCATCTTCAATATTTTATGCTAATCTTTCAATGCGTAGGTTAAACATGTATAGTACCTTTTCAAGGCCTTCTTCCTTGAGACTGATCACATCCAAATCAAAATCCGTCCGTAAGCCATTGGTTTTGTTGAAAGTTATCCTGCCTGTGAGGCCTTCCCAGTGAGCCTTGGGTAGAAAATATAATTTGCATGAGCAAGGAACATAAAAGAGAACATATTAATTTTGAGAATAGATAAAATATTCAGCACATTTGAATAATTAACCTTGTAGCTGATTTCTGTTTTATCTTTATGCATCTACATCTAGACATAACATTTATGCTCCTGTATGTAGAACTATTATTGTGTAGAAGATATCATACCTGTATTTATATACTAATGAGTTCTTTGTTATGTTGAAATTGATACAATGATTCAATCCATAAATGCAAATCATGTTTCACAGTGATAAGATCACGCAGGATAAAAAATGTCTTTGGTACAGGAGTGCACTAAAACTGTATTAACAATTAGTTTTTGGGGGTTGTTTAGGGGATTATAAGGGTTGCATCATCCAAGTCAAGGGTGACAGTCCTATCTTGGCATTTGTCAGAGTGGGAAGAAACTAGTATAAGTGTAATTGTGTTCAGTTCAACCTCCTTGGGTAATGGTCCCGGGAGGTACATGTATGGTGTCTGTTATCCAGACTGCTCGGTTTTCCAAATAAGGGAACTTTATGTAATTTTGCCTCCAATAAGGATTAATTATAACTTAGTTAGAATTAAGTACAAGGTACTGTTTCATTATTACAGAGAAAGAACATCATTTCTCAAAACATGAAATATTTAATTAAAATGGAGTCTATGGGAGATGGCTTTCCTGTAATTCAGAGCTTTCTGGATAATGGGTTTGCGGATAACAGATCCCATACCTGTAGTGGTATGGAGTGAGGTCTACCCATGCATTCACTTGCACACCTTAGAGCAATGCAGCTGGATGGCCGGGATGGCAGGTGGCCTGTTCACTCCATAGGAGTAGGCAAGCATTCCTGAGGAACTGATCAATTAAATGATTAAATAAATGATTTTTTAAGTTTCCAGTTTTAATAACTGTGGCACTGAAGCTGCAACGTTCCATACCCATCCTGGACTGTTGTGTATGCTTTCTTGGGGAAAATTAAGAAATGAGAAGTGGATGACCATGTGCCTTGATGCTGCCATGGTCATGTATGTGAATTAATATATGTGCATTTTAAAGTGTACGTGCTGCAAAGATATTAAATCCCTGAAATAGGCATTAAAAGGTGTTTAAAAGGATTTGCGTGTAATAAATTAAAAACAACTCCATAATCCTCAAGCTATGGTAAACAGGATTTTCTAAACCCAAGGGTATATCAAAAGCATTTTGTTCATATAAAAAAGTATTACATCTTAATCTGCTTTTACATGTGATGATTTTTCAAAAAATTGCTCCTGACAGCTGAGAACAGTAAGTAAACAGTGTCTATATTTACTATGTGATACAGCATTTAAAAGACAGCCTACAATACCAAAATGCACTAAAACCTATAATAAATCTAAACTTTGATTGGAAAATTAATGACAAATTTCATCTGTTAATGGTCCCATTATTTAGTATGAATTTGTTTTTCTGAACTGTTGGGCCAGATCTGCAGTGACACTATGCATAGATTTGACCCAGTGCCAAACAGATTTGAAATAGCTAGAACATTAAATTGAATTTTGAGTCTTGAATCATTTGTATAATAGTTATTTCGGTCTTTGTGAGATTTTCAATGTGGCAAATTGAATAGAAAATTATATCTTATGTCAGCATCCTTTACCTTATAATGCCTGGCTCTCTTTTTATCAAAGTGCTGTTTTGTTACTTTTTGTTCACAAAATGTTCCTGTCTGATGTGTATCTACTTTCAAAATATTTATCATAATATACATATTACAGCTACTTGTTTAAAGGTAAACTATCATTTAAAAAATTGTTATTCTGTTTACTTGTAAATTTAGCCTTAAAGGAAAAATAAAGCGTAACTGAAGAAGTAGTATAGAAATGTTGTACATTATAGTTTGGGGTTCTTTACCAGCCCTAGGCAACCATGGCCCTTTAACAGTAAAGATCTGTGCCTCTGAAGATGCCTCAGTAGCTCTCCATATAATTTTCTGCTAATTCACTGCACATGCTCTGAGCTGCTGTCATTTACTGAGCTCAGTGACGACTCAAAATATATAGTACACACAGAATTTATTAAGGGTCGAGTTGTGTTTTCCATCAAAAATTCATGTTTTTCAGTTGATTTTTGAGTAAAAAATAGATTTTTCAGGTTTTGAAAAAAAAAACTAAAATTTTTCGATATTTATTATGAGATTTATTATGCAAAGAAGTTTTAAGGGCACTTCTGTGATATATAATTATAGAAAAAGTTTTTGGCAACTAGAAAGACTGCATTAAATGTCTAATAAGACATAAGGCGCCATTCAGGCAAAGTGTGGTGCTTCTACACGTGGGCATGCACTGACATGCACATGAATTACTATTCTTTCAAGGAGTGGTCTAATTGCCCTTTTGGAGCCAGGAGAAACCTTTCTCTTTCTGAATATGAAAGCAGTCTGAAAACTGCTTGGGGTGTACTTTGAGAAAGGGTCGAACTGTAGGGAATTACATTTACCCAGAATACTTATTTCACATCAGTGCATTCGGGTTCAGACCTTAAAAATCATGACAGAATCCCTTTAAGATAATAAAAGCATTTTTCAAGTGCTGTTTATAAACCCTGCTTTATCAGATTGGGGCTAGTTAATAATGGGGTAAAGAAAGTATATTGACAAATATCTACCTGGGATCAAACAGGATTTATCCTATCAAGCTTATTTCCCATGAATCTTTTCAGACATTTCACAAATGCATAATAAGAACATTATAATAGAGCAAGAGTGGCACAACTCTTGGTTCAACCAAAGCACAGTGCACACAAGAAACCTATTTATTTGTAACCAGACAGATATGAATTTTGAACAGTACATTGTCTGCTAAAAATATTCACTCCAAATCACAAGCACACCAAGAAGTTGCTTATAGTTTTTAATAAGGTTACAGCAAGATGTTCCTCATTTCATCTAAAATAATTCCTAATTGCACTCTTAAAAAGAACAGCTATGTGACACTCTGCTAGACATGACACCAAAAAGTCCTGTTTGCTTTGATCTGGCCTTCCTGGTATTAACTGTTGATTTGCCACTTGTTGAAATGAGCTTAAGATGGCAAGGTAATTTTCTACATCTACAGCTAAACATGATGATAAATAAACTCAACTACTGGAGACTACTGGAGACTAATAACTACTTTGTGCATTGTAAAAAATACTTAAATATTCATTTTTTAATTTTTAAGTTTTCAGCTCATTACTATGAGAAATAGTTACAGGGGGTACAGTATTTAATTTCACTGAAATGAAGAGCTCATATTCTTGTGTCACTTTTACTTTTAGACCTACTTAACAATCAATTATAATATACCAAACACGTTAGGATATGTAAATTATATATATATAATTATGATTTTGCTGTTATTTTTATGTGTGAAGTTGTGAGCTCTGGAATGTCTTTACGGTAAAGCTTTGTGTTTCTTAAGCTAAAGTAATATTTATTATTTTAATGTAATATTACTTATATTTAAATTATATCTCAGAATATATATTTTACACATAAAACTATATAGGTGACTGTGTGAGTAGTGTGAATAGTTAAATAATGCAGTTTTGGTACAAATTTACATAGTGTAGTATTCCACAGCAATCTTTATTACTCAACCGCAATTAGTATTAAGTAAATATTTGGTTGAAATGGGTATACTCTGCTGAAGTAATATCATCTACAGTAATCTAGTAAAATGAGGTATGTAAAATATTCTATTTTTCCCTACAAGATATCCCATGGAACTTGTGATAGCTGTTTTTTAATCAGTAAGAAAAGTATTTAATGTAAACATCTTTACTAATATTAATTTGTATAAGTATTTTTTTTTAATAAAAGTCACAAAATCGTTTACAAATAGAATATTGCCAGTAGAATGTATGTATGTAATGTTATCAGATAATTATATCATCCCAGTACGTGGATTATAGCTAATTTTAAGGTATTGCAATTATTGCTGAATTTATACACATTATTTATAAGATATAATTTCTGTTGTTAGAAGTTACAGAAAATATATGTCAATATTATGATGCCTCACATGTATTACTCACTCCTTGTTTCAATATTCATGTGTCCAGATGCACATTAATAACAGACTAAAATACAACATGCACATTTTGTGCCAGTTTATTAAAAATAGTAGCGAAGGCAAGCAGATGAAAAGCATGATATTTGTCAAATATTGTCCTCCAGCATGCACACATCACAGAAAGTGATACTGTCATATCACTGCGAAATGGCAAACATAAATCCATAACTAATCTGTAAATAACTAATCCGTTTACATTTTTCCAACATTTAGGGGCTGTTTTATCAATGCTCCAATCCAAATTTTTACCTTCATTTTTTTCTCGCTAAATCTCACATATTTGAATTAGGGTTTCCAAAAGTTGATATTTATTAATCACAAAAACTTTCAAAAAAAATTTTAAATATAAAAATTTGCATTAAAAAGCTGGGCAATTCATGTAGATGTCCATGGGTCCCAGGCAAAATTTTAGCGATTTTTTCAATTCAATTTGTTCATATTTTGGGCATGTTAATTGACTGCATTTTTGTACATATATGTAAAAAACAAAAAATAAACATACCTCTTTAATGAGACTGATAAAGCGGGAACCAAACCTCCAAGGTTTATGACGATTACATTGCAAGGAGCTGACAGTCATCTGTGGAAACTGCTGAACAGCTACTGATACCACATGGACAGCATCATACATTAAAGCAGCATCAGTCTGAAATTGAAGAATAGTAATTGCAGTAAATGTATTCAAGTAGAAAGGGTACTTCTCACGTACAGTTACTTGTCAGTTATAGCCCCTATTCTATTTCATTATTTTTATATTTTATTATATAAAATAAACTGTTCATTCTCTACTAGTTGATATAGCACAGTACAGAGTATACAGAACAATACAGCAAACATGAATTTCCAAATATTATTTATACAGTATATACTAGCAAACTTAGTGAACGTTCTGGAGGGCCATGATGTGGATGGTGCTGGCAGCTTCAGCCCCCCCTGCATTAAATTTGAGTTGTGACAGTGCTGAAAATCCATTTTATATAATGAATGTGTAATCCACTTGTAGGAGGTTAAAGGTTTTAAAGTTTAGGTATTTTGGTCCCTTGGGCATAATTTAGTCAGCTAGATTGGGTCCTCAGTTATAGAAGGGAAGTGGTTTCCTTTTTCCTGTGTAAAAGTATACTGCTGGCAGTTCAGTGACTGGCCAGTAGATGTCTATTATATTTTATAAAAGGGGAAGATCCCATGTGCTCAGTCTCTTTTGGACTGCACACTTGCTGGAGAAAGCACAGTGGTATTGCATAGGGCCTGGAACAAAGGAAGGTTCTAGAATAGTGAAGAAAGGTCTGAGATGGTGGATTTTCAGATTTGGGCTTTTTGTAGCATCAGGGTACAATAAATTTAAAAAAAAATAGTTCCCCCCCTCTAAAAATTTGAGTTTTCTAGTGAGAAAATGTCAGCATCATAACTCTTATAAAATATTTTTGGGGATGCTGGGTTTTATTGAATATTTTTTATTGAACATCACTGCAATAGAAAAGTTTATAGTTCACTAACCAAAATAAAGTGTCAATATTAAGCAAAAAATAGACACCATCATTTATTTTCTATATTTATTATTAATATAAGATCTGCTAAAATATTCATTAGTTAACGTGTATACATAACTGAAACTAAATTAATATGGTAAATATAGTATGCTTCTTTTTGATTTACTGTAAACTAGAATGTTAAATGTATTAATTAAGAAAGATCATTCTGACAAAAAATAAATCTTTTTTATCTTTGATTTGATTTCAGGACCTTAACAGTAAATTAGATATGAGAAGTATATATTAAAAGTGTTTATAAAGAGAAAGGAAAGAGACTCTTTTATACAAGGCACAACATCATTCGATTCGATCGATTTTGACCCATTCGAAGTACCCAAAAAAATACTTTGAAATTCAAATTTTTTATCATTCCAATTCTTCACTTGAGCTTAGTAAATGTGCCCCTAAGTTGTGCAGAACTATAAGTTCCATGCAGGATGCTGCCACTTTGCAGAGCGATTTGTCTAAGTTTGGAAATCAGGCAGCAATCCTGAAAATAAGGTTCAATGTTGAAAAATGCAAGGTTATGCACTTATGCAAAAAATAATATAAATGCAAGTTATACACTAAATGGCAGTGTGTTGGGAGTTTCCTTAAATGATAAGGATCTTGTGGTTTTTGTAGATAAGAAATTGTCTAATTCTGGGCAGTGTCATTTTGTGGCTACTAAAGCAAATAACGTTTTGTCTTGCATAAAAAAGGGCATTAACTCAAGGGATGAAAACATAATTATGCTTCTTTATAGGTCCCTGGTAAGGCCTCATCTGGAGTATGCAGTGCAGTTGTGGACTCCAGTCCTTAAGAGGGATATACCGTATATACTCGAGTATAAGCCAAATTTTTCAGCATCCAAAATGTGCTGAAAAAGTCTACCTTATACTCGAGTCAGCGGGCAGTAGCTGAGATTGCAGTCACTTTTAATCATTTCTATACCAACAGTTCGCTTGGGGAGAGACTGCAATATCACACAGTGCCCTCTGTTGGTTATATGAAAGAATAACAGTGCGCCCTCTGTTGGTTATATGAAAGAATAACAGTGCGCCCTCTGTTGGTTATATGAAAGAATAACAGTGACTGCAATATCACACAGCACCCTCTGTTGGTTATATGAAAGAATAACAGTGACTGCAATATCACACAGCGCCATCTGTTGGTTATATGAAAGAATAACAGAGACTGCAATATCACACAGCGCCCTCTGTTGGTTATATGAAGGTTTAACAGTGATGGCAATATCACACAGCGCCCTCTGTTGGTTATACGAAAGATTAACAGTGATGGCAATATCACACAGCACTCTCTGCACATGGTAGTGGGACAGTGGGACAATGTACACAGTAATCCGTTTGGCAATTCTCTGTCACCATCAACTTTGCAAAGAAGTCCGGTTGATCGCTGGGGGGGGTGCTTTGGCAGAATGTGCGCTGCTGGGAGACAGGGCTGTAGTTGTGTCTAGGCTAATACTTGAGACAATACGTTTTCCCAGTTTTCGTAGGTAAAATTAGGTACCTCGGCTTATACTTGGGTCGGCTTATACTCGAGTATATATGGTAAATAAACTGGAAAGAGTGCAGAGACGTGCAACTAAACTGGTTAGAGGGATGGAAGACTTAAATTATAAGGGTAGACTGTCATGGTTGAGGTTGTTTTCTCTGGGAAAAAAAGGTGCTTGCGAGGGGACATGATTACACTTTACAAGTACATTAGAGGACATTATAGACAAATAGCAGGGGACCTTTTTACCCATAAAGAGGATCACCGTACCAGAGGCCACCCCTTCAGACTAGAAGAAAAGCACTTTCATTTAAAGCAACGTAGGTGGTTCTTCACAGTGCGTCTGTCCTACACCATTCTCAGTAAAAGAAGGAATAAGAAATATATTTAAGCTACATTACTCTGTCACAGAATATATAATGGTGTAACTAACTAGTGTATGCTAGATTTTGACAAAATAGATGTTTGTGACAGAAAGCAAGATTTTATAATTAGGGATGCACCGAATTCAGGATTCGGTTCGGGATTCAGCCAGGATTCTGCCTTTTTCAGCAGGATTCGGATTTGACTGAATCCTTCTGCCTGTCCGAACCAAATTCTAATTTCTATTTGCAAATTATGGTAGGGAGGGAAATTGCACAACTTTTTGTCACAAAACAAGGAAGTAAAAAATGTTTTTGCCTTCCCACCCCTAATTTGCATATGCAAATTAGGATTTGGTTCGGGACTCAGCCTAATCTTTCGCGAAGGATTTAGGGGTTCAGCCAAATCCAAAATAGTGGATTCGGTGCATCGCTATTTATTATACAGGATTCATTCTATGAACAAAATGAAGATTAAGTTTCACAAAACTCATAACATAACCATTCTGTGAAGCAATACTGTCAATCATATTACTGAACCAATAAAAACAAAGTCCTATAACAAACAAGATGAAAAGTTGCCAGCTCTGCTCCACATGGCTGCATAATCCCTAAGGCAATGGATACTATTCGACCTGCTATAGAGGGTGCCCTCTTATGTCTAATGTCCCCTGTGCTGAATAGCAATAAACATGAACAATGAACAAACATCTCCTAAAAGAGCTGCCATTAAATGCTACAGGTGCTGAATTGGAAGTTAAGAAATATAATGCTGCACTGATTTCCTCTTCCTGTCTGAGCTGAGAGGAAGCAAGAAGCAGGCCACACCTACCTATCATATCCTATCATATTGTAATAAATGTACCACAAGTTACTGTGCTTGTCTGGCTGCTTTACCTGAACTAACACAGCAAAATCATTTGATCCACTACTAGCCAAGCAATTTATCACACTTATTATCTTGCAACCTAACCCATCATTATAATAGTCCTATATCCTCTCATTAACGTCTAACAGCCTCACTCAAAGTCAATAATAAGCTTTGTATATAATGCTTTTCTTTCATTATCAGTGCAGCATTATATTTCTCAGCCATTTCTAAGAACTTCCAATTCAGAACCTGTAGTGTTTAACAGCAGTCATTTCATGAAATGTATCGTTCCTTGTTTGTGTTTATTGCTGTACAGCACATGGGCCATTAGATGCACAGGGGGCATTAGCCATTAGAAGGTGCCATCTATAGTATAGTACCCTATGCATTAGGCATGATACAGTCATGTGGAGCAGACTGGCAACTTTTCATCTTGTTTGTTAAAGGGCAATAAACTTCGTGCTTATTGGTTCAGTAATGTGACTGCCGGTATTGCTTGACAGAATGGATATTTTATCAGTTTTGTGAAACATTCTGGCATTAGTAAAATTGAATTTAAGATCAGCTAGAGGAAAATGCAATCAACTGTCCAATATACATTTCTTATTTATGCAGCTTCTTTATTTAGTAAAAAATTGTGGGGGAACAGAGGAAATGGCAAAGAAATACAACTAAGTAAATCTTGTTAAAAGCATGAAGGAAGTGTTAGCTCTATAAATTAAAAATGAGTAATAAGTGAAAGTCGATGGCAGCACTTAAGACAAGTCGTCAGCCATTGTTTATTGCAGCTTACATCATATCAGGTCAGCATCAACCAAAAGCTCTTTTCTTATAATTTTAATAGTTTACTTGTCTAGCGATCCAACAGTCATGAGACATGATTTACATAGCTGATATCTATTATGTTATGATTGCAAAAACCAAAATGCTAAAATCAAAGTACTGTAGCAGAGGACATTGAAATTATATCAAGTGGCATAAAATACTACTTCTAGCATCTCCCTGACCTGTTTATATTTTGTTTACATTCACACACATAAACAAAAGCACAAACATACAACCAGACACACATACGTCTATACAACTTCATTACTATGAGATCTACAAAGGGAAAGCATAGATCATAGAAGATACAAGGAATGGTATGATATTGTAACATTTAAATACATTTAAGGAAATAAAGTTTAAGAGGTTTAGATATTTCCACAGAAATAGCCATATTAGTATCAAATCAGATAGACTGATCTAACCCTTTCCAGCTGCCTTTCAGTGTTTACCAGTCAACCCAGAACCCATATGGGCACACAGGGCATGTAGGATACTCATTGCATCCATTAGTGTCAGGCTCTGCTGGAATTCGAGCCAAGGGCTTTTGGGTTTCTGGCTTGATGACTTAACCACTGGGCCAGGTGAGCAGCCTGCAGGGTTGCTCACTGTCTATTACCTGGCCTTTGCAGCCCTAGCCCAGCAGCAGCCTGATTGGTGGTTTGGAGTCAGCCAATCAGTCAGCTATTCATACTAGCACTGTGGCATCACCCGTAACTAAGGGTTCCTGCTCTAGCCTCCTTTTCTTTCTTTACCTTGCCTTGTTACCATGCCTTATTCTGATCCTGTCTTGCCTTAACCCATTTCTGCCTTGTCCTGACATGACCCTGACCTTGCCTGTTCCTGTTCCTGCTTCCAGTTCTGTTCTGCCTTATACCTTGAACCTTGCTCTGCCCCTCTCTTCTATCCTGACCTTGCCTTGTCCTTTCCCCTCTTGCGATTCAGACCTCTCCTGCTATCCAGTCCTCTCCTGATATCCAGTCCTCTCCTGCTACTCTATCCCCAGTCTAATCTGATCTATGCCCGCATCGTCCTGTCTCATTCAATTGTTCCTGTTCTACACCTGCTCCATCCCCCTCCTACCCAGTGTGCTCCTGTCCTGACTCCTCACCCTCGTCTCCCTATCCAGTCGTGATCTTCACCCTCTTAATCCTGTCCAGTCCTGATCTTCACCCTCTCCATCCTGTCCTGATCTTCGCACAATCGGTAAATACTTCCCCCTTGTTCAAGATGAGTTTAGTAAATAGGACTTGTACTGAATATACTGTACGTTTTTAATCATAAAAATGATATGGCTTTTGTTATTTCTTGCAGTTAAAAGGGCAGACATTTGACTTTTCTCTATATGGTTCTTGTGCGTAATTGTGAGTTTAAACACACATAATCACAAGTATAATAAACCTTTATCTGTAAACCACCACAGTCACAACAAAGAGTGAACTGGGGGGGTTGTTTATACAGAGCTCACTATCTGTAGTTTAACACAGACTAAACTGTAAAATAGTAATCGTTATCACAAATGAATGGTCTCTGAACTTGTGTGGGCACGTTTTTTTTTCACAGAAATAGCATTACTTTGGCCACGATTAGTACTGCGTTAGTAGCAGTATTAGGGGCAGATTTATGGGTCAAACGGAAAATTTGAATTCGAATTTTAGTTTTTTGTTATGGTCAAAACTCTCAAACCCAAATTGTGAATTATCCAAACTCAATTTGAATTTGAATTTCAAGATTTATCACACATCTGGCCCTTTAAAAATCAAAAGTTGACTATTCACCACCTAAAACCTGCCGAGCTCATGTTTGGTCAATGGGAGAGGTCCAAGGACCAATTTGTACATATTACTAGCCTTTCTAACATTTTTGGGAGAAAAAACTTGAAGTTTATTTGAATTCAATTCAAGTTTTTGAGTCGGTAAAATCAGTGTGAGTTTTAGATATTCAGTTTTTTTCATAAATAAACCCATAATCACATTTCTAGTATATTCAAATTTTATAGAGTTTAAAAAAACTCACATGAATTCGAAACTCAACATTTTAGGGCAGATTTATCAGGGGTTAAATTTTGAATTAATGGGAGTTATTTTGAACTCCCATAACTTCGAAATTCAAACTAAAAGAGACCAATTGAAATTTATCAAAAAATCTAAGGTTTTTTTTTGGCCGAATAGGTCAGTTTTTGATCGAATTTGAATCATATAAATCGAAGTAACAAAGTATTTGATCAAATTTGATTTGAAGTTTTTCCAAAAAAACCTTTTGATTTTTTAAAGTCCACTAAATGACTCCAAATAGGTTCTAAGAGGTCCCCCATAGGTTAAAACAGCAATTCTGAGTTTTTTGGGGCAGATACTTTGATTTGAATTTGATCGATTTGAATGATTCAATACAGCCTATTCACCTGAAGTTAAAAACTTCTATTTTTTTTTTCATAGATTTCGATTGAACTTTTTTTATTCGAATTTCGAGTTTAAAAAACTCCCATCACCTCGAAATTCGACCCTTGATATATCTGCCCCCAAGTGTGTGATTCATTTAATGCAATTGAGTTGCATGTTTAAGCACAACACACTAAGGAACTCTGTAAATACCACATCCTCAAGGCAGACTTTACTTCCAAATGGCCAGGATGGCTCCTTATGCCACCATAAGAGTTCATCTAGGAAATTAAGCTTCCTCGTTGTTTGGGTGGTGTCAAAAATTAAGACTGAATAAATGTATTATTTATACTCTACTTTCTAGTCCATTCAATATTTCAACTAGTCTTAGAAGATCAATTTCAAGTGGGGGTAACCCATATTGTATAATTCAACAAAGCATGAGCTATGATTGTCAGTAAACTTCCTGTCTCTCAGTACCTTTCAGAAGAACTAAAAGTTCTGCCATATTAAAGAGTACATCTTTATTCTGGTGACAGTTTTTTTTCACAAAAACTGTCTAAGGCAATCCTGAAATACACAGAACTGTCAGGAGTACAGTGAACAAAGGGTGTATTTTTAATCTCAACTTTTTGTTCATAAAAAAAATTACTATGATTGACACATGACAATTTTAATTCATGTGTTAAAAATATGAACTGGAAAAATCATTTATTTTGTAATAACTTTACGGAAATTATTTTATGCTATTTAGTACTGCAACATTGGGGAAGTGATATGACTTCACAAAAAGGCTCAGAGGATTTTTAATGAGATGCTAGCTCTATATATATATATATCTCATGAAGAGAAAATGATGTTTATTAAGCAAAAAGCGGCTAACGTTTCGGCTAGCACTCTAGCCTTTCTCAAACCCTTTTGAGCTATATTCACCCATGCACTGAACATCTCTTTACGAGTTGTGCCGGCATTCAGCTGCTTATACCTATATATATATATATATATTGTTGCTTACAGGAGGGGGCGTAATCTAAGTGACATGCTGGTAGTGAAAGACCTCACTAAGGACTCCAAGAAGTCTTACAATTGGCTTGACAGACCCCTGAAACCAGGATGTTATAAATGTGCTAACTGCCTGACATGTGGGGGTATGTCGCAAGGCACCCATTTTACACACCCGAGAACAGGGATGAAGTAAAAAATCCTTCACAGAGTGACATGCATCTCCGATCATGTGGTATACATGGCTTGGTGCCCGTGTGGCCTACACTACGTAGGAAAAGCGTCTACGACCTACTGTGAGCGAATGAACCACCATCGTAGCGCAATCAGGAGCGCTCTGGCCACTGGAAGATCAGACCAACCGGTATCAAGACATTGGCTTAATATGAAACACACTCTCACACAGTTTAGACATATGATAATTGATCATGTGCCAGCTCCCAGAAGAGGGGGAAATAGGGATATTTTATTAGTACAAAAGGAGAGTAAGTGGATCTTTACATTGGACACTCTGGCACCTAAGGGACTAAATGAGACTCTACCGATGTCTCCATTTTTCTAAAACATTTGTTTTGTTCGCTAACATCGGACCTTTCTGGTCTCGTTCTCTAACACTATTGGGGACTATCAGAACAGGGATCACTCTTTCTAATTACTGCAGAAAATCATAATGGCTTCTACTATGTAGAGATATTGAATCAAACCTCCTGGTGACTATCAATATTTCCACTGATGAGTATGTACTGTTTATGTCTTATGACCGAGTCAAACAACTACTTTCAAGGGTCTGTGGTATTACAGATCAATGCATCAATGTATATCTCCTGCTATGAAGACTACAAGTAGCACACATTGTTGCATAAGTCTCATGCTTGCTAATGCTATTATGTCTCAATTTAATTACATGCCCATACAGGTGTTTTATGCTTTTGTCTACTGTGATACGTGATGCCCTGAGGCACTGTGACAGCAGGGACTGTAGGCAGGCCCTAAACGGAAAGACAAACCCACTAAGCTGAATGACCCACGGAAGCACTGGCGATTGACTACATGTAATGCTCAAGATCCCTATGTGTCAGGCTACAGTGCGATCAAAGGCGAAACGGATCTCTCCTCCAATCTCCTACTGCTACAAGCCTCTCCCCGACCTAATGCTATGGGTCAGAAAGGTGATGAGCAAAGAGTGCGAGCAGGGTGAGTTTCATTACGGCACCTTGTCTCTAGCACCTCAGCCAAAAAGAAGGGGGGTTAAGGCGCAGGACTAGCAGTGAGGAGCCAGGGGTTAACGGTCGCATGGTGAAGCGCACCACTAGCAGACGATCCGCATTGACATGGAGGTGGGGCTTACGATCCAGTAACCAATATGACACGGAGCAGGTACGAGTGGTTGGATGCTGAGCGCACGTCATAGCCACAGCTGCGACTAGGGTCTGCCGGCGCCCTATGTGGGTACGTCAACGTAAATGAGGGTGATACAAGGGCGATCGTCATCCTCTGGCTGCATATGTGACCTCGGGGTAAGTATTCTTTTTAACCTGCACCTGTCACCTTCTCACGCTGTAAGCACCGACTGACACACAACTGTGACTACACGTTTGACACTGTATCAATATACTTCATCGCACTGAATATATGCTGGGTAAATTGGATATACACTTGTTACATGGCGCATGGTGATTATATTAACTTTTTAATATACACTCGATTACTTGTTCACGTATGTGGGACTTAATGACGTCACAAGATGGAGGTTTTGGCGCCAAAATGGGGTTTAAATGTTTGGTTTGTACAATGCACTGTGTTCACTTCTTGAAGAAGGCTCGAGTGTTAGAGCCAAAACGTCGGAATAAAAACCACTTTTGTTTGCACGAATCAAGTCCTGTGAGTGCGGTTTTTGGTTGCTATATATATATATATATATATATATATATATATATATATATATATATATATATATATATATATATATATTGGATAATGTACCCCCTACTGTAATTTATAAAGATATCATGTCACATAGGAGTTATGTGACCATTTTATACAGGCCACATAATGTATGTTTATACAGGAGATGACTTCTAATATCTTTATAAATTATAGCAGGGGGTACATTATGCATTATAATGTACATTTTCTAGGTGCAGTGTCTGGCTTTGCTTTATGTACTACAAAATTAGTCTGTTTTGCTTCTGTCACACTTGCAGTCCCCCATACACGCCGCATTTGCTCCACATGGGATGCCTTTCAGGAAAAGGCTATGGAACTTTGGCATAGATTTGTGGATCGAGGATATGACACCAGAGATATTAAATTGGCCTATGAAAAGGCAGTGTCTAGAGATAGATCAACTCTTCTGGGGGATGCCAAAACAGTCAGTAAGAACAAATACAGTAATGGAGGTAAATATAAACATAGAAGTGAAAGTCATAATGAAGACATGAGGGTGTTTTGAAGGGACAGAGTCCTCAGCCGCGTTTTAGTACAGTCTACACCAAAGATGCTTACTTTATACAACGGAGCATCCGTAAACATTGGGGTGTGTTATTACAAGATCCAATCTTAAAACAGTCTTTGGACCAATCCCCCTCCTTTGTTTTTAGGAAGGGTAAATCCTTAGCATCCCGTTTATCGCCTAGTTTATATAGATCTAAAGGGACAAACCCTGAACCGGCTTGGTTAAGGTATAAAGGCACATATAAGTGTGGCCGTAATAGGTGTAAAGCTTGTGCTGTTGTTAATGTTTCTACTACTTTCTCAAGCACATATACAGGGGAGACTTTTGGCATAAAACAATATTTCAATTGCTGTTCCAAGGGAATTATTTACTTAGCCACTTGCCCCTGCAGTGCACAGTACGTGGGTAAAACCAGTCGCCCTGCAGGAGTCCGGTTTTTGGAACACCTGTCGGCAGCCGAGAGAGGTGATAAAAAATCGTCTATTGCCAAACATATTCTGGAACAACACGAAGGTGTTTCCAGAATAACTTTTCAGATAATTGACAAACTTAAATTTAATGTGAGAAAAGGAGATTGTGATAAAATTTTATCCAGGATGGAGGTGTACTGGATGTATCATCTTAAAACATTAGATATAAATGGTGGATTGAATCGTGAATGTGAACTGACATGTTTTTATTAATTCTATACACCTTATGAAGTAGCTGGTAGAATATGTGTACGTTTAAAATAAAATAAAATAAAATAGATATATGATTATGGAACGGTATATAAGCCCTTTTTGGGATTTTTTGTTATGAATTGATTCTTCATATTAATTTATGTACTAAAGAGAATTATATTTATATTGAGAAATATATAACTAACTATCTATATTAATTATATATATATATATTTTAGTCGGTTCGCCCCTCTGCTCTTTCTACTTACTATTTGTCCCTTTGATAATTATGTCCAAGAATGTATTGTGAATTAGTTGATTTAGTGTTAGAAAAGATAGATTTTTTTCGCTAATAACTGTATGGTAACTTGAGAGCTGTGTGATACTGTAATAGGATATTATAAAAACATGGATAATATGATTAAAAACCCCCTTTCTTATGTTTCATAGTCAGTACTCATAAGCTTCTAAGTGTTCTGATGAACAGCAATATAAAGGTTAATGTTTTTAAATGGGGGTGTGGTGTTACCTTTTTTAAATGCTCATCTGGACAGGCTAAGCATAGCTTTTGAGAAAGTGGCTTAGTCCACGAAACGCGTCAAGCGTGCTGTTTGGGACATAGAACCTGCTTAACTTTTTAATGAAGATTCAATAAAATATGGATTTTAACTACTGCTGGTGCTCCGTGTTCTACATATTCATTTGATTGCAGTCCCCCATAGTCTGTTCTACAGTACCTGTAGTTGAATTCCTTTTTCTACCCTTGCCTTCTTGCCTGCCATGGGTAATATCCTAGAAGAAAGGCCAGGGAAGGAGGGAGATTGAAGGAGATTGAAGGTGGGAGGAGGAGCAAAAGTTGAGAGAGAGAGCAAAAACTGGGAGGGCTGGTGGAAAGGAGGAGAGGCAAGAACAGAGAGAGACCATGTGAGGGGGAGGGGGAGGGAGACTGGAGAGGGGGCCTAGACAGAATGAAAATGTAGAGGCAGGTAGCAAAACTTGAGACAGGGTGTGTGAGAGAGATAACGCAAGAGGAAAGGGAGAGCGGTAAGGCATTATAGGACGAGGAACTCAGACGGAGCAGACATGAATGAGCGGGGGAGGGAGACATGAGACCGAAACAATGAGGGACCATATCTGAGGAGTGAGAGAGGAGGAGCGTTCCGTGCTGTGTGCCTGTCTAAGTAAGATTTGAGCCTGACAGTGAAATGGGAGGGGGCAAGAGTGGAGGTAGAGCTGCAGGGAGACAGATTGCTGAGCAGCGGCGGAAGTGCTGACCCAAATAAACGGTGCGTACTGGCGTAAGAACGTGCCGTTTATATAGTGAATAAAGTACCCCCTCTTGTAAAATATATTATAAGTCACAAGGAGTTTCATGATCATATAAAAGGCAGAATGCCCAGTGTTTTTATACAGGTCATGGAACTCCGAGGTAACTTCTAATATCCTTATATTTTACAACTGGGGGGTACTTTATTTATTATAATACACAAGTTTCAGTGAGTCATGTGACAGAAATTACATCAGAACTCAACGTTTATAATTGATGACATCAGAACTCACTGTTTGTAAGGATATAATTTACAGGATATTCATGGCTTTTGTGTATGATAAGGATATATTTTACAGTTGGGGTCCATAGGAAAAAGCCATACTGTCAATTATATATATATATACACACACACTGTATATATAGTAGTCTAGTTTAAAATGAACTACATGAAGTTGCCAGGACTATTTATGGGGACAATTAGCATTTGTGTATAGCACCAATGTGTGTTCAATTCTACATGCAAACTAACGTTTTGCACCTGTACTTGCATACATAAAGGAACACAACTATCAAGGAAATATTATGTTCACAACAAACAATGAGAACAATTTTTATATTATAGAACTCACAAATTCACAGTGAAATTAAGCCTTTCTTGGTTAATACTGATACTTGTCTTTAAGGAGAACTAAAGCTTAACCAAAGAAGTAGGGCAGAAATGTTGTACATTATCTTTTGTGCTTCTATACCAGCCAAGGCAACCACAGCCATTTAGCAGTAAAGATCTGTGCCTCCAAAGATGACTCTGTAGCTCCTGGTCTTCTGCTGATGCACTGCACATGTTCTGTGCTGCTGTCAGTTACTGAGCTTAGGGACCAACGCACAATATACTGAATATATATAATATAAATGTCATAATATAAGGCTGAGGCACAATTAGCATCAGAATTTACTTATCAGCCCTATAGCATCAGCTTTTATCATCAGAATTTAATAATCAGCCCTATAGCATTAGCATCATCATCCTTCATGATCATTTGTGACTATTCCTAAACTAATCTTCTTAACAGTTGCTCAGAACACACTGAGCATGTGTGTATTGAAAAATCAAGATGGGAAACTCCTGTGACAATTTTGAAGGCCTCATACTGTATAATCTGGAACCTTTACGCTGGTTCAATAAGTTCAATATATATATGGCATTTCTAGCCATATTCATTTGTTTTTTTAAACCAAAAGTGCTTTGTTAAGGTAATTATATTATTTATAGTCAGCCTTGTAAAATGTATTACTTTCACATAAATGTGATTTACTCCCAAAATCATTTACATAACAATTCAGTAATACAGAATTTATCTAAACAAATAAATATTATTAATATATTAATAAATATTTAAACTGAGTTCTTGCTTGTGTGCTCTGTTGTTCTTGTGTCTGTGTTTTCTTAATCATTTGCTTCCTATTGGATGCACCGTCATGGGTGGCACTTGGGATGGGTACAGTTGTTCATTATATCCAATCAGAGGTGTCTGTATAGGGTAGAATACATTTTGTTTGCCATATTTATTTTTAAGGTTTAGTTTTTCTTTAATCAAGTTCTCTTGTACAGTACTTAATATATTTATTCAAAAAATGTACATTTATTCTCTGTCTATGATATCTGACTAAGTGGCAGATTTATCAAAGGTTGAGGTGAATTTTCGAATGAAAAAGCTATTTTTTGTTTACTTCGACTAGGGAATAGTCCAAATTCGATTTGAATTTGAATAAAATTCGAATATTGAAATTTATCATGTACTGTCTCTTTAAAAATTCGACTTCGACCATTTGACATCTAAAACCTGCTGAATTGCTGTTTTAGCCTCCTAGAACCTATTTGGAGTCAATTGATTGACTTTTTTGGGAAAAACTGTATCGAATTCGATCAAATGCGATATTCCTTCGATTGGTATGATTCAAATTTGCCAGAATACGGACCTTGCCCCATTTAACATCAAACAAGTCAAGTAATCAAGTTTCCGGGACCTTAAACCATTCTTAAGTTTCAAAACTCACTCATGGCCTCTGCATCCGAATACCTTGGCTTGCTGCTGATCATTTTTTTCCCCAAGGTACAAAAAAAAGTTTGACAGGTTCGACAATATGCTTGGGGGAAAAAATAATTGGCAGAAAGCCAAGGTATTTGGATACGGAAAATACGCATGTGTTTAGGAACTCATGCATTATTTTAGTACCTGAATACTCAAGCCCAGAGGCTCAAGCATTAGTAAATTGCCTGCTTATTGAATTCATAATACAATGTGAATACTTTGAGAAGGAATAACATGAGATTGGGTAGTCCCCTTACTTGTCCAGTATTTGGTTTGTTATTTTAGCTCTTAGATGCCAAAATAGAAATTATTCCCCTTAAAAGATGAGAAAACATTTACAGAATTTTTCAGTTACAATCTTGTAGACTGTACTAGATCTATAACCTCACTAAAATTCATCATACTCTAGTGGAACACAGGAATAATTTGACAGAAGGGCATTTAAGGTGCAATAAAAAAGTGACAGTCTATCAGGCCTACTATTATCAAATCCAGACATTTAAGCATCTACAATTTGGAAATTTATTAAAGAGTTCCTACGTATTTGCAGAACTCAAAGTTATGTTGAGCACATGGCAGCCTTTCTCCATAACATATTTGGAAGTCTACAATATGTTGTTGATATAAGCAGAAAGCTTCCACCTTTGTAGTAAATTAAAACATAATTTACTGCAACAATCTTGCAAAATTTTCTAGATCCATTACTTAATTCTCTTGAAGTCTACAGTGTTAGAGTTATTTAATAAAAAAACAATCTTATATTTTTAATTAACTTAGCTCGACCAAACTCCCATCCACGATTTTATAAATAAAATAACTTGAAAAAGTCGAGTCTAGAAAAAAAGGGCTAAAATCGAGAGAAAACCAGAATTGTATGAATTTTTTGGATTTGATCACTCGATTTTTTTCAGGTTATTGCCAGAATACTTTTTTAACTTTTGGTATTATCACACGAAATCCAGTGCAGATAAATATATCTTCAAATTGTAAAAGGGACATTTTTCATAGACTTATAAATGACCTCAACAGATTTGAGATTTTTTTTCCACAAAAAATTTTGCCCAAAAAAACCGACCAGAAAAAAGTGTGGTTTAGTAAATAACCCCCTATGTGTTGTCATTTACTGAATAATTCATTTCATCTGCATTTTTATGGCTTGTGATTTTAATTCTGAATGCTCTCTGTGATCATCTTGAATAATGTAATGTGTTTGAATAATGCTTTTCCATTACAGATAACTTGTGCATTTTGTCCATTTTTGGGTTTTATTTTGTACTTCCGCCTACATGTGTGCATTGTTGGGATTTATTAAAGACATTTCTGAAATAATCAAGTTTCTCTTTATTAGTTCTCTTTATTAGTTCTCTTTTAATGACACTGTCTGTTTTATACAAGCCTGCATGTAGAAACAGATGGGTTATTGCGGAGAAACTTGATTTCAGAAACTGTACAGAATTGGTTATATTTAGAAAGTGTTTAATTTGCAAGTGGTAAAACTCATTACATTTTTTTTTTAATAATAATTAAATATAAAACAACAAACATTTAACCCCATTGAGATTCCCACCAAATTTGCACAATATTAAAATAATAATCACAAAGATGCATTTTCAGAGGTGGACAAAGAATGAAACATGGAACATTTTGTTGATAATAAGTAAAACTGCATTTTGGTTGGCTAATTGGTGAAGCAATTTTCTACACCTCCGAATTCATACACCATCGTAGTTTCACATTCACTAATGTTTAAATGAGTTTCCCAAATTTGTTGTTCATATTTTAGACTGTAATAAAATCTCACTGGTATATATCTAAAACAAATTCTCCACAGCTGTATGTCAAATTGGGTCTTTCACAAATCCTTTATTTTTTCTTAATTATCAAGATTTAATAACGCAATTGTATTTTATACTCAACTGTCTCAACAGGATATGCAATTTCAATGAATAGTGTTGGAGGTCATTACATATAATCATTATTTTACATTTTGATAGGACATATATTTATTCAAGGTCCTGTTCTGAACATTGACATTGGTTTCCATGGAAACTAATGGAATGCAGAGCTACTTAACAATGATCGTAAGATAGTAGTCTTAACATCAAAGTGCTGCTTTGATAAAGTGCTGTAACAAATGTTATGGATTAAAAATACTATTGCACAACACAGTTATATTTTAAAGCATGCATATGAGATGTTTTATATATATATATATATATATATATATATATATATATATATATATATATATATATATATATATATATATATATATATATATATATATAATATCATACAAATAAGGTCCGCACTCTCAGGACTTAGGAAAAACTAAAAAAAAAAATGTATTCACATAGGAGACTAATGTTTTGACCTCTTCGGAGGCCTTTCTCAAAGTACTGGTAGATATTATAGAAATGCTTTAAATACACAGAATGGTAGGAAAATAAGTCCGATTGGAATAGACGTGTCAGCATGATCGTCATTCTACGTCACATAATTAGCCTACACATATTTAAAACTATACACACATTCGGTATATAACTTTTCACAACTATAGTAGCGCACCAACATTTAAACTAAACCTCTCCTACAATCTACATTGTTAAAAAAGATAAAAACAATTACTAAGTAACGTTATGCTGCCCTCTATGGCCATTTGTTACTTTTTTAGCCGCAGCTGTTCATTTGAAAGTTTTATGTTACAATTAGTATCTAAATAAGAGATAAGGTTATAGGTCTTTGTTATAGTAAACTCCCCCTATAGCAGGAAAGCATTTGGGCAAAATGAAATAAACAACAACAATGCATCTTAAAGCAATAATATACATTCTTCAAATCACAAAGTCCTTGGTCCATGCAGATAGTTTTCTGATTCTCTCAGTACGCCTTATAGGTTCACTTTCTTCAGGCCTATTGCAGTTGACATCAGGAATAGGAAAATGTCCTACTTTTGTGCAGTTGCGGTACCGTAAAGCTTTTGCAGGACATGTAACATGATTTGCAGTGTGTTGTGTTGAACCACAGTGAAAGCAGTATTTTTTATTTGTATACAAATTGCTACAAATTGTTCTGTGGATTCACAATTACGATATCCACGTTGGCGGAATTTATATCTTTCAGCAACTACATTTAGTCTTGGCACGAAAAAGTTCTTTATAGCTGTAAGTGCAGATTCATAAGTATCATCAGGTAATGGTAATGTATAGAATATACACTGTCCCTCTGCTCCCAGGCAGTGAATAAGTAAAGCACGCTTTCTAGCAGCAGAAATCTCCCCTTGGTCAGCAGCAATAATGTCATTTTCAAACATACGGATCCAAGCAGTAAAAGGTATGGTAGGCTCAACAGGATTTGGAAGAAAAGGTGCAGGCTGCTGCAAAGAGCCACCCTTGTCACCATTTGGTATGTTTTGGGTAGCCGAGGATGAGTAGAGTATAACAGTGCTTTATTAGCAGGCTCTCATGCAAGCCTTACACAACAGTAACTTTCACTTTCAAGCTGACAGGAAGTATGCACAGTATGTCTTGAGCACAGTGACATCTAAAGACCATTTGTATAAACACCACAGACTTCAACGCGAAATCTGGTTAGCAGACAAGTCAATGGAGGGATTGTGCAGACATAGCCAGGGTAACCCCAACACGGCAGGAGCAAATGGGCAGGTAATAAAAAGGAACAAAAGTATTTCTTTATGCAAAGTCCCAACCTGCACAGGTAATTCCCCCATCGGCTTGGAGATAATCGCGGAGGTTAGAGGTCTATCATCAATGTCAGTAACCCGCAAGGGAGTAGATAAGGGGTAGAGGGGTAGACCCATGTATTGGGCAAAGGAAGCGTCCATGAAATTCCCTCCAGCCCCGGAATCAAGGAAGGCAGCACCATTGATAGCCTTAGTGTCCAGCTGAATCTGCAGGTAGGAGAAACCTGTGAGAATTTCTTTGGGGAACAAGTGCAATGCTGCCCACATGAGACATCCCAGTTTTACCTTGGCGAGAGGAACCTCCTGGCTTCAATGGGCAGGAATTGGCAAAGTGAGCCTGGCCACCACAGTATAGACACAGACCAGCCAAACGTCTCCAAAGTCTTTCCTGCTCAAAGAGACGTGCCCATCCGATCTGCATAGGTTCCTCCAGAGAAATGACTGGGGGCTGCTGGGATGGAGCAGACGAAAGGGGTCATTGGAAGCGTGGAGCCAGTATTATGTGGAACTTCTTGCTGCGCTCCTTGGCAAGTTGATGCTCTCTGAGAAGTGTGTCCGCCTTAATGGCAAGAGCAATTTCTTCCAGCAACTCGGGAAGTTCTCTGGAGACGAGATTGTCTTTCAGTCGAGTGGACAGGCCTTGGTAGAAGATAGCTTTATATGCCTCATCATTCCAATTGGTTTCTGCCATTAAAGTTCTAAAGTCAATAGCATACTCACACGACTTCCCCGCCGGATTTGCAGGAGCAAAGCATTAACTACACAGCTCGGGGCATCAAACACCGTTCGGAAAGCCTGGAGGAACTCCTTTGCATTGAATGTCAGTAGAGAATTCTTCTCCCAGAGAGGTGTTGCCCACCCTAGTGGTTTACCCTCTAGATGGAACATCACATACCCCACTTTAGCCCTCTCAGAAGAGTATTGCGAAGGTTTAAATTCAAACTGAATAAGAAACTGAGTAACAAACCCTCTGCAGGCTTGCGGGTCCCCATTATAGCGAGGTGGAGGAGGAATGCGCGGCTCACCAGCCGAAGAAACCAATGCCACAGGAGCAACAGGAGCGGGCGACCGGGGAAGTAGGAGGCATACGAGAAAGAAGCGTGTCAAGTACTTGCCCAATGCTGACTTGCTGTGCCTCCTAAGTTTCCATGTGGGACGCCAGCCACCGGAGGGCTGTTCCGACATCCGGCACAGCTTCCTCAGTGGGGTCCCGGAGACGGGAGCGCTGTCAGGCGCTCCTGACAGTGTTTAAGATTCATAGCAATCTACTTAAAAATACTTTTAAAAATCATGCAGTTCAATAGCATAACTATGCTTTTATGATCACTTATATACTTGAAATTACTTTTATCGGAGAAAAGTGTCATGACAGATTTTTTTTAATGTATTGAACTAAATAACTTTGTTAAGTAAGAATAAAATGGCATGTCTTACTGTTTCCAGAGGTCAGCAATTGAAAAACATAATCTGTAACCTGTTGTCTGCAGATTTTGTTGCTAAATAACATTTACCCATCTCCATGATAGTTTCTGAACTGTTCTTCTCTCATGTCACTCATTATAACATCTGTCACTATAGAGCCTCTGATGATTTTCTGGTACATATTTTGATTCTGGTACATATCTTGATGTCTTCTTGATTGTAATTAATTTTTATAGCATGAATTCTTTAACCTTTTTTCTTTGTAAGCATTGCTAATAAAAAAATAAAAATAATAACAGATTGCACTAAACTTGTCTGCTTTACTCAATGTAAATTGTAGGCTTTTGATTAGTGATTTGATTTTGTGGACTATATCCCAGTTCTAAGGAAATTATGAGACCAAATAAAATCTAGTAACAGCAGTTTTGTCTTTTTTTCCTACTTACTAATACTTTCCTGATTATAGTGATTATAGTAAGGAAAGTGTTAATGAATTTGCACATTTATCAAACTTGATGTGTCTATTCATCCACATTTATTCAACTGCTTTGAGTTTTCTCTTATTTTTCTTTATATTTATATACTGTACACAATGGAATCAAAATAAATTGAATCTAATGAAGTTGCACCCTACTGTGACAAAACTGTCATGTAACTAGCAGATTTGTTGCTTGGTTCTATTATACATATATTATGAGTCTTTTGAGAGAAATAATACCTTGTTTGTGATATTTAGGGGGTTATTTATCAAAGGTCCGATTTTAGAGTTTATAACAGGAATTAACTTGCACTCACAACTCGAATGGTTTCTTATTCAATGTAGGTCTCTATAAAAATATATTGACTAAAATGGATCATATGTAAAACCCTGCTTCATGTAATTAAACCATTTTCATAATAATTAGGGATGCACAGAATACACTATTTTGGATTCAGCCAAATCCTCGAATCTTTCATTTGTAAATTAGGGACTGGAAAGGAAAAAGTGGGAAATGCTTTTTAATTTTTCAAGTCATGTGATTTCTCTTCTCTGAAAAAGGCGGAATCCTGGCCGATTCCCAAACTGAATCCTGCATTTGGTATATTCCTAATAATAATATACTTTTTTAGTAGTATGTGCCATTGGGTAATCAAAAATAGACATTTTTTAAAAATAAATATATTTTAAAAAATAATGGCCACCCCTTGGGATCCTAGGATTCACGATGCACACAAACAAACCAAATAAACCATACATGATAGGTCACATGAGCCAATTAACAGAGAGAGTTATGTATTTTACTACCACATTCCTTCTTGTTACAGTTAGAATTGTAGTATTTCTGGTAAGGTGATCTCTGAGGCAGCACAGAGACCATCACAAAATGGTGGTTTAAGGCAAGAGATGTAAAAGGGCAATATTTACTTTAAAGGGATACTGTCATGGGAAAACATTTTTTTTTTTCAAAATGAATCAGTTAATAGTGCTGCTCCAGCAGAATTCTGCACTGAAATCAATTTCTCAAAAGAGCAAACAGATTTTTTTATATTCAATTTTGAAATCTGACATGGGGCTAGACATATTGTCAATTTCCCAGATTCTTTAATATGCCACTAAATTTGAAATAAACTATCTGTTGCTTAAGTATTAATTTTGGCGGTATAGCTTTCCTTTAAGAAAAAATGTGAATGGAAAAAACTTGAATCAGCGAGTTTGGGGTTAACAACCTGAAAACTTGACGTGATTGAATTTTCGGTGGAAAAAAACTTGATTTGCTTGAAATTGATCGAATTTTTGGGCAAAACTCTCCGAAAAAAACTCAAACATCATGAAGGCTATTAACATCTTCAAGTAGTTTAAGGGACTTCTGCCATTGACTCCTCCATGGCCATGACAGGTTTTAGATGGTGTATTTTCAATTCAAGCTATTTCCATGGTGGGGGTATAATAAACCTCAAAAAAATCAAGTTTTTCTTAAAAAAAAACAAAAAAAATTTGAAAATACCCTTGAAAACTCAAATTTTCATGGAAAACATAACTTGATCTTTAATAAATCTGCCCATTAACGTAATTAATAATTTGTAATTTATAATAGTGTTTTATATGCAAACACTAAGATTAACAGTTATTTCAAAGTATACTTTGTTCAGAAACTAGTTTTTCTGGCCAACTGGAAATATACAATATAGTTAATATTTAAATAGTATTAGCAGATTCCTATAGTATACCCAATTGATGTGAATCATGATGGTAAGTTAGAACAATATGTAATAATATTAACATGATATCTGGGTTATGATCATCCGCACGTCTCCATATCAGAACTGGCTGGTTACACGGAGAGGGCACATATATCTGTGAAAGAGTGTTTAATGTGTGGGCTGTTTAAAATATTTTTACCTGTTTGACTCAAGGAAAGTGCCATACCCTAGGAGGACACCTCGGGTTATATGGTAAATAAACGCTGTTGCTCACTTTCTCCCTGTGTGCTCTGATTTCTCATAATACTGTACATCCAAGAAAACAGTTTCGGACTGGGATGCCAGGGGCCCACCAGTAAACCTTAGATGGTGGGCCCACTTTCCTAACTATTATTCCTCCTCTCCTCAGTCAACCTCTTTATTCTCCTAGTCTTTTATCTCGACATACTATACTTTATTACATTATTAAGCTTCTTTTGTACCATAAAGAAATAGAGAATGACCACGAAATAGGACAAATGTTTAGAAGCCGGAGGGCCCACTGACACCTGGGCCTACTGGGAGTTTTCCTGGTATCCAGATGGGCCAGTCAGACACTGTGAGAAGATAAAGCAGTTTTAACATCACTTGATATGTATTTGATACAATATAATTTTTTTCTCAAGTTTACAAGTTTAAATTATCATTCTCTTTCTTTATCAGGATATAATACACATAATACCTGGCACGCAGTCCTATTCTAAAATGGTACCATAGATTGAATTGCTTACAGGTCAAATTGCAACATCTGTTGCATCTGTTTGGGGCCACCTCTGACAACTGGTTCTTTTTTTATACCTGGTTGAAATATTATTATCATATTAATTACAATATTAAGGACATAATCTACTATTAATTGAATGTTACTGACAAGTTCAAGTTTTGCAAAATTTTCTGCTAATAGTCACATTGTTGTTATGCTACCTGTCAACCTTTTACTGTGGAACTGGAACATCATTTTATTTAAAAGCTACTGTTGATGTCAACTAAATTATGGCAATTACATTTTGAGTAGTAAACAATGCCAAAAGCATCACCCATTATAAGAGTTGAGGGTTATTCTGACAAGTTATAACTGTAGTGTAGAAATGTAGTGGTTTGTGCTGTTAACAGAAAGAAAACATTTTACAGATAATATCTATTTTGAGATCTCGGAACACAATTATTAAAATTGCAGCCAAGAAGTGAAATAAGCCATTAGGCAGTACACGTGACAACACAATTTTAACTCTCTCACAAAAGGTTCTGGTGCAAAATACTTCATTTGTATATAATTTTATCTCTTTCACAAAAGGTTCTGGTGAAAAATACTTCACTTTTATATACTGACTGTTACAGAAACTAGTTCAAAATATGTCATGCAAGTCCCTACCACAAATATGCTTTGGTGTAAATTTTGGTAGTGGATTATGCTTTTTACATAGAAAGTTTGCATAGATTGGGAGCACTATTTTAGCCTACAAATAAGTTTTGATATTGGTGTGAATATCAAAAGAATTAAAAATGTGATCTATTAACATATATTTTGACATTTCTGATGCAACCACCTGCTCATGATTTATTGTATTAAAATTCTCAAAATCATGAAATCCATTTAAGGATCAAAATATCATTTTTTTTTTTTAATACTCCTATTTCATGGGCAGGAAGGATGTTAATGTATTTTTTAAGACGAGAGACAACATAAAAATTAGGCCTTTCCTTTATTATATAAAATAATGATAATAAGAGGCACAAGATAAAGAAAAAATGTTGTTTTGTATTATTTTCCAAATCAAAATCATGACATATCGATTGCATGGGTACTATAGAATACTTTTTTTGATTGGACAGTTTTGCAGGTTCCTGCAGAGCAATTGTTAGAACTGAAGTATTTTATGGAAAAAATGGCTTTTATTTCAGCTGGTAGCAGTGTACAATAAAATAAATGCAGTTTTTTCAGTACATAGTTCAAAGAAGAACATACAACTTTTATCAGCAGTTGTCCGGATCTGCCCATTTTGAACCTTGGACTATGTGCACTGATCAGTTACCCAAACAGACATTCTGTATCTCTCCTTTTTGCACAGTTCACTTCTCATAACTGTTTAACATCTAGGGTTTTTTTTTTTATCAAACTCGAGTTTGTGAGGTTTTTTTTATACCTCATATGAACTAACAACCGGAATGTTTTCTAATTTTATGAAAATACTTGAATATAAAAAACTCGAATCAATGCATTCGGGAATTTGGGGTGAAAACCCTGAATACTTGAATTAATCAAGTTTTTGGTGAAAAAAAACTTGAATCGCTCAAATTAATCGAGTTTTGGAGCGAAATCCACTGAAAAAAGCCAAATATCATGAAGGCTAAAAACCTCTTCAAATGGTTGAATGACTCCTGCATTGACTTCTACATTACCTCGGGAGTATTTTTAGATTTGATGTGATTTTTTTTTAAACCACAACATTTTCATTTTGACTGAAAAGTATCCTCGAAACTCAAATTTTTCAGGTTACATACAACTCTACCTGCCCCCTAGTGTCAGAAGTTTTAACAAACAAGGGGTTATATAAACCACGTAGACATGGGGAAAACATATAATCTTCTCGCAGATGGTGCCCTGGCTGGGATTAAACTTCCCAGTGCTGCAAGGCTGAAGGGTTCAATGTCTTTAGACAGGTGGGTCTAATCAGGCTTTGCTGGTCAGTCTGTAGCTCATTACTCTGCTAAAACTACCCTTGTTGCACCCCGTGGCTCTCTAAATTAGAGAGAAACATCTCTACTAGTGCTACATGATTGATTTTTTTTTTTTTTTTATCAGACCTATTGACATTACAGTGCAAGGGTGAATATAATGCTGTTGCTGGTGTTCAGAGTTAGACAAGTGTTGTTTAATGCTTTTGGTAACACCAGAAGAGACTCAAATGTGAATAAATTAATCAAGATACTCAGTGGAGGATCTTCTTGTAACCACTAGGCTGCTATTAAAATTTTTTTTATTGCACAAATAATGTAGAGGAGTGGTGTACAATAGGGACAGAATATAATTAATATAGCCAAAATGAGGATGTCAAGAGAAAGTCTTCCACGTGATATTCCATATTGTTGTAGCATCTTCCCTTTAATGAAATTGGGAAATGAAAAGAAAAAAATTAATAAAACTTAAACTTCATTAAAGTTCAGCTAAAAAACAAAGAGTATTAGATTAAAACTAGCAAGAATTGAAAATGTCTCTCCTTAAGGTATCACCAGGTCCTGACTGGGAGTCAAAATAGGCCCTGGCATTCCAAGTACACAGAGGCCCAAATAGTCATCCACCAGCCCACTGAATGGTGACTGTCTATGGGACTTAACAGCAGCCCCTCTGGCATTTGCCTGAGGCATCACTATCACCGTTTCTATAAATAGGGGTGAATGTATTTTGTCAAAAGAAAAAAATCCACAGATTTGTCCAAAGGGTAAAATACTTCAATCACTGTGGCTAACGGGATTAATTGACTAAGACTATATTCTGAATATATAGAGGAGCCTTATACCGCAAATTACTGTTCCCCTAAATGAATTTCAGTTATAGGATCTATTATCCAGAATTGGGATTTTCTAGGTAAGAGATCTTTCTGTAATTTTGAGCACCATACCTTAAGCTAAAATAATTTCTTTAAATAAAACTAATAGGTTTGTTTTGTATATTGATATGAATATGGCTTCATACATCTTAGTTACCATAAATTGCAAGTTTCTGTTTTATTGCTAGAGAGATGGAAGATGACCTTCCCCAAATACAGAGCTTTATGGATATTTAGCTTCCAATACCTGTACTGCCAATCTAATCCCATGGGCACATTGATATGTTTGTGTTTCATACTTACATCAAAGTTTTCTCAAAGACCAGCAACATAAGCATGCTGATGCACTGCTAAACACGTTTTACACCCCCTTTAAGAGAGCAACATCCCATTATATTTGTCTTATGTACTTCTAGGTCTGCTGCTACTGCTAATAATTATTTACTTTTTAGTGAGATGAGTCTGGAATCTAAAAAACAGAAAATTATACATTATGCTAGCAACATACCAATACCAAATCTGTGGACTGTGTTATTAGTTCCACTGTCACAGGATGCTAGAATTTATTATTCGACTTACTTGACATTTTATAATCAAAATTGTAAAAATGGATCATGTTTTAAAAATCATGAGATCTAGTTTTGAAAGGTTTTCCAAATATATAAAAAAAACCTTAAAGCAATGTAAAACCATGAAGACAGATGCATATTATACTACTGGCTTGCGTCTGCTATAATGAGTCATTTAAAATAAAATGTTCTCTTGCAATTAGACATCTGCAGTCAAAGGAACAGAGGCCAACAGTGTAAATGAGCTGCCAGAATTGCACAGCATTCTTTTGCTGGACAATAGGGTAGAATGTGTAATTCTAATTATAAGATACACATCTTTAGTATTCCATGGTTGAAAGAGCATGCAAAACAAGGACAATTAATACATTTAATTGCCTTCTGTTAATAAAGAGTAATCAGACAAAACAGTTGTTTCTGACCCTGTTGTGCACCAATTTTTTTTTTCTTTACTACTTTCTTTCTATGCATTTACAGATATGAACATTAAGGGGCCTATTTACTAAAACTGGAATTAATCTCAGTTTTTATGACAACAAAAGTGACCAAACTCCCTTCCACGAATTGAACTCATTTATCAATAATTTTTCTCTATTAAATCAGAGTGACAAAATGTTGTGATAAAATTGAGCGTCAATTTGTATGGTACATTCACACACCGAAAACCCAATTTTACTTTATTAGGTTATCTGAAGAAATCGCTGGACTTTTTTGAATTATCCAGCACAGATCACGATGTCAAGAAACAACTTCAGAGACTTCTACATGACCTCGACAAATTTGAGTATTTTTGAATATTTTTGGATTCAGATTTTTATAAGCTTTCGGGTATTATAAATCCCTAAAAATGTGACGTTTTTATTTTTCCACCAAAAAATTTACCCCTATAAACCTTGACCATAAAAAAATCGAGGTTTAATAAATGGGCCACTAAATTACCCTTGAAGAGCTCCTTTTGGAACTTAGAAGCCTCTCCCACATAGCAGGTAAATGCACAAGACCTGTCCTCAAATTGGGGCACCACACTAGTATCCTTGCCAATATCCTCCCTTGGGTGGCTCATTTATTGGGGTGCTCTCAGAGACAGTCACACTGGAAATTACAGGCATCTCTGCAGCAGGATCAATCTCACCAGTGGCTCCTTTCACCTCCTCAGTCTTTAGCAGGTTGGCAGGGAACAGGGTGGGCTCTTTTTGTACATCAAGAGATGCAGAACTCTCAAGCAAAACTGTACAGCATAAAACAGCAGCTTCTCTTGGACAGTCTCACACAAACTGGTTCTGGCTGGATGCTGCAGCAGGGCCGCTTTAATTACCTCTCTATCGCAACTCCTTATAATTGGTTTCAAACCCAGACTCTTCCTGATCTTCCTCTTTTTCCCAGACAGCCTCTGGGGCTTCCAGCAACTCGGTCACTTCCATGCCTGTAACCAGGCTCAGCGATGTCACAGGCAGAACAGGGGGAAGGCGTGTCTGATCCCATACATTTCTGCTTTCAAAAGATCTCTTTCAACACATCTTACCCTCATTTAGTTTAGCATAACAGAGTGCTGATAAATGCAATACCCTGTGCTGCATTTCTTACCTTGCTTACATCTGATCTTGACCATTCCCACACCTTGTGTCTCAACCCCTTATGCTTTTAGATTGTAAGCTCTTTTGGGAATGGCGTGTATATGATTCTGTATGTTCATTGTATAAATCCAATTATTGTACAGCTATGTGGACACAAATGCGCACACAAATGTTGAGCCCAGTGCACACAGCAAATTGCAATGCGGACAAATAATTTTGTGTTTTTCATTTTTAAGAAATCAATTCTGACCTGAGCACACAGTTTTCAAAAACTGCGCACACAAGTTGAAAATGTGAGCACAAATTTATTTTGTATATATAGCCAAGAAGGGATTAATGGGAACATTGGAGCTTTATAAATACTTGTTGATACTAATAACAATAATAGTATAGGAACATATTGCTAATAAAATAAAGCCAATTAGCATAAAGTCTTTAAAATAAACACATTAATTCTTCTATCCAAATAACTCAGTAAGGCTTAACATTCACATACACATTTACACTGTTTCTATAGTGCTATGCTGTACCCAAATTACAGTTACATAAATTTTTACAGCATATAATCAAGGTTTAATAATTTTACTGCATTTTAGGGTTTTAGTGTCCTTTGGGAAAAGTGTGCTGCCAAGCAACTGCATGGCCTAACCTTAAACCTCAATAAGTTATATATATTGAGTGACTAATGTACAGTTGTAGGAAAGACCCTCAGGGGTGAAAATGAGTTTTAGGGAAGGTATACATCCCCTTCAGGCATAAGATCTGTTATTGTATGTTGAACATCTGCAGAGATGAGAAGGTGCATTTGTCTCCTGACGAAGGAGCCAGCCCCCGAAACATTGTGAACCTTTGCATGACACAATTAACACGTAGGGTATAACCCCCATTGCAACTGTTATTGTGTGCCAGTACTTCGCCCCCCCAAGGACTGAGCACCTAGCAACAGTAACAAAGGAAGGCCAGGGTGTGCAGACCTTCATTTGTCCACAGGACCATCGTTTTCCATGACTTTTTCTTTCTATGGTCCAAGATCAGCTTAGCTACAATACAATTCTTCATCAGCAAGTGTAGCATTTTTAGCCTTAGCCTTATTTTCTCATTTTTATCTTTTACTCTTGCCATGACAGCCAATATGGTAGGCAGCCGAAAATTCCCAACATTTCTATGCATAAGTCTAAACCTAATTTTATGTAAATAACTGAGGAACCACCTAATTTCAGTATACTTTAAAACCATTATTTAGCCAATCATTTAATTTTTTGCAGCATGTATGCATTTTCTACGTATGTTTTTCAATAACATATAAAAGCATGCTATTCTTAATATTTTACATTCCAATGGAATATTCTTTAAAACAGAATGTGTTTTGTTTATTCAGCCCTGGGTATTGCCAGCTTCATGAAATGATGAGGTGAAAAATCTTGAAGATAGCTTACTGAAAAAAAACAAATCTACGTTTAATGAATAAATCTTTTTTCCCCTTCCCTAAAAGAAAACAAAATACCATCCAGGGCCATATTGAAACAGCTTGAGCTTGATTGTGAAATGAAAATAAAGAGCATTTCCATCACAGTAAAGGCGATGACTCTAAGAGGAAAGTCAATGGACTATTAAATGGGAAATCATCTGTTTTCAGATTTTACTTCACTACTATTACATCCCTCTAGTGAGCCGTTATCTGGTAGAGGAGCCTTAATCTTCTCATTTTCTGGCAGAAAATTTTCATGCATTTAGCACAGCTATTCATGTCATAATGTTCAATCACCTCTTCATAAGAATTTTCAGCTAAAATGCATGCTTCCCCAGCATGGGTATCCCATTATTGCCTCTAACTGGCCACTATACACAAAAGACTTATGTTATTCCATTGTAGCTTGTTGAAGGTTTCATTATTTAATCCTTGCTTTCTCAAGAACTTTCTATAATTGACAGCAAACCTTCCCACAGGGTATTATCCCACTGGTATTGGGAACACACAGAAATTGTAAAATAAGTTGTTAACAAATAGTAGCGTAAATCTGCTGACTATACATTTCAGACATTTTTTTATTCCTGTTTCAAGTGTTAGGAAGTACCAATAAGGCTCTGATGGAAATGGTGAGTATTTTGTTTGTGGGGGGGGGGGTAGTGGTAAGAGTTTTCTGTATTTCCTTGTTTATTTTTTGGCACATATAATTAAAAAAACTTTAAATAAACAAATTAAATGCTATATATTGTGCTTGGAAGGCTATGCACTAGATGTTGAAGCTTTGTTGGTGAGATTTTCTTCCATTTACCCTCAAGTGCATTAGTGTGCCTGTGCACTGATAAGATGCAATCAGGTTTGGCTTGCAGGTTTTTTTTTTATTATTCATAATACGGCTGTTTATAAAGGTTGAGCTCAGGGAGCTGGTCAAAAAACAATAATGAACATTCCTCAAAATGTACACAAATTAGTAATTAGTTAATAAATGAACAAAAATTAGTAATGTAATTGTAATTGTACCCTATGGGGTTAGCCAAACCTCAACAAAATAAAATACAAATTCCAGGTGGGTTTCTTTCATAGATGTATTCATTTTCAAGTTTTTTAATAAACATGGTAACGTGTTATTTTTTTTAATTGAGTTTTTTTCAAGCAGAAAAAAATTACACAAATCTGAATTATGATAAACAGGCCCCTAAAATTAATTTCCACTGCTCCAGAGGCCCAAAAGTAAGGTCCAATAGTTCTGTCATTCTCTCTTTTACAGAGACTTTGGAACTCAGAAGTCACTGTTTGATCTGAGGACATATGATTTTTAAAAGAGGAGTCCAGATACATGTAGCCACATACAATATATTTTGTTGTATTTTTCAGTGCATTTGTTTCTTCAAACATTTCAAAAGTGTAAATAAAGAAATCCTTACTAAAGTGTTTGGTGTTTAACTTTGTACTTGTTTTACTCAGCCTTTTATCATCTGGTAATATTATTTCTATATTTAAAGTTAAAAAATGTTGGCTCAGCATTGGCTACAGCCTTATGTAGCTCACCTTGCCTATTACAACCAGCAGGCCTTTTGTGTTAATAAATATATAAAGCAAATAAAGCAAAGTGGACCAATATTAAAATATTTGCAAATTAATGTAATAATAATTCAATACTTTAGGGCTTATTCGGATCAGGATATGTGGGGCTATGATTCAGGATATCATGAATTTAATGCCTCTGACTTAAGTAGCTGTTACTATGCAATGTGCGCTGGATTGATATTTGATGAATCTCAGCCTGCCTGTTAACCTTTGAACTGTTACTAATGGTACCTTGATTGGACCAATCTTACAAGAAAATCTTTATTCAAAAGTTCCTGACTTCAATTCTGCCTCACAAAAGAATTTGGTAAGTCATGAATAAATTAGTATTAAAGCACATTCAAGCAGTCTTCCCTGATTATGATTCATAAAGCTTACTGCTTAATGGCATGTTATGGTCTAATAAGAAACAGCATTTCTCTGTTAAATTAAAATTAAGCTTTCACAGTCCTTACACTTTTTGAATGTAAAATAACCTATAACATATGCAAACATTAGTATGTTTTATGCATTTTAGCTTTAAACTCAAATGGTCTGCATATTTTGTATCATGATTCTATTCAAATCATAATAATTTCTGATTTCAGAATTACCTATTTAATCTATCATTAAACATTAGTCCCAGATTATTTATGTAAAATGTACAAATGACTTGATTTTTTTGTCTTTGCTTTTATTAAAAAAATCAGATCACTATATAAAAATGTACCGTATTATAGTAAAATTATATGTATAAACCTTAAATTGGTTTCTCTTGTATACCTTTGTATTGTGGAAACAAGAAAATATTTTTGAGATGAGTCACAAATAGAGACATTTAATAAAAACCTGTAACAGACAACATGTGCAATGCAAATGTGAAGATCTGCTTATTTCATAGTTCCTTAATTCTCATTACCATGCTTCTCACAGTTATTTATTCAATTAAGGCTAATCAGTAATAGGTAAAAATTAAGACAACTTGCATATAACAAACATGATTACACTGACTTGATTCAGAGTAAGCTTATGTATCAATCATAATTAACCAAACCTTGAAAATGAAACAAAAGTTGAAAAATAAAAACTTAAGGTGAAATATATATATATATACTGTACGATATGTTCAACAATGATAAACATGGACGATATTTATTATAGGTCTGTATTTGTATTAATTTGTTTTACTTATTGTGTTTAAACCGCTGCCTGGTTGCCAAAGAAATTTGGAGCCCATCAACCAGATAACAGTGTACTCATTTGTCTGTTGCTGCCTTCAGTCAGTGAACAAAATGCCCCAGTCAGCCTGTCACCATTTCTGATGTTAGCAAATAGTGCCAGATGAATCTTGCCCCATAAAGCTCTTGTGAGCATTGTAGCACCAAGGTCTGGCCTGCCATCTCTATGATTATATCAACCTGGGTGCTTGCTATTTGCTTTTCCCCCCTATTTCCGACAGTGGTTGAAACCTTTTGCCTTACATTCTAAACAGAAGAGATGCAGGACAAAATGTTAAAAAATTGAAGAACCACAAAGAATGCAATCTGCAAATTTGTTAGGTCTTTACAAGCAAATTTTATTTGAATGTCTGTTTCATGGCTTGCTAAAAGTTATCTTAAAATTAAGGGGTTTTTTTACCTCAAATGAACTAAAATTACCCTGAAACTCGAATGGTATCTTTTTATAGCGGAACTCCGGCTTCTAAACCAAAATTTGCTAAGGAGGCCCACATAACAAAGAAACCCCTAATATACCAATCACAAAAAGTATGAATAAATGCCATTTTCTATGCTGCAATCCATCTGTTTAACAGTTCTTCTCTTTCTCCATCATTTGAAATCCTGGCAGGGAAGGAGGGACTAAACACTGATGTTACAAATTGTAACAACTTCTCCACAGCTTACAGACAGCATGAAGGAACTACATAACCCACAATGCATTGCACTGTGATGTTCCATTCCTTATTGAAATCACATATGCAGGGAATTGTGGGGTTTGGAGGATGCAGGCTAAGGACAGATGGCTGTTGATACAAAGTAACAGTAGTCAGGCAGCTCAGCAAAGTAGTCAGACAGATCAGCAAGAAAGCAGGGGGCTAGGCTTAGGGAACTGTCAGAAACCATTAAAAATCATAAAAAGTCTGCATATTTTTTAATCTATGTATATTGCAAAGTTGCTTGAAATTATGTTTACTTTTCAAAAAGCTTAGGTTTTTGTGGAGTTCCCCTTTAAGAAAAAACTCAAATGTCTAAAATTCGAACTAATGTTACCCCTCTGAATTAAAATGCAATTCAAATCAAAATTTTCTCTGAAAAAACTCGAATGTCAGGAAGGCTATTAACGTGTTCAAATAGGTCAGCAGACCTCGACCTGAACTCTGCAAGTTTTAGGTGGTGACCTACTGAATTTGGTTACTTACAGGGTAGGGGGATCATTAATCTCCGATTCAAATTCCGAATTCTAATTTGAGTTGGTGGTTTTTAAACTCGAAATTGTGAGTTTTGACCAAAAAACCAACTCAAAAATTCAAATTTGAATTTACCATTCGAACCTTAGTAACTCTGCCTCTTAAACCATTTAATACTTTAAAGGGATTATATATATATATATATATATATATATATATATATATATATGCACAACTTTGTTGCAAAAATTAGGACAGAACTATAGTTTAATTGCACCTTGCTTTAATGGGAACATCAAAGTATAGGATTATTGCTTAAAATAGAGAAACTGTATCCTAATCCACATATGATGAAAGCAGATAACTAAATCAAATGAAGGCAAAAAGCAATTAGTAAGGAAAACTTTATGGTAATGAAGCAGTGGCACTTGTTAGTTCATACTAATTATGCATACAAAGCTTTGACTTGAGGCACAGTACTGCTTCGAAGATTAATAGGTATGTAAGAGGATGAGGCATGAAAGAAGAGAATATTTTAGGCTGCAGTAGTTATGGCTTAAATCCAATATTATTTCCCTTAAATTTAAATTTTACCTTTTTTGCAAAAGCTATGCATTTCTTACAAGTCTTTATTAAACAGTGTTTTTCAGTATGTGATCTTGCTGCTGTAAAATGACCTTAGCTGCTATTACTAAAATTCTCTCTAGCATACAACCGTTAGTTGAGCCACTGTACAGAATTTCAACATCATGGCCATACATGGGCAGATTTAGTCTGCACTCTGTGAACATTCCTAACAGTTTAATGATTATTTGAACGAGCGACTTAGCCATCCATGGTAGATGATATGTGACTAGACTGGTCATATCTTTGTGTTGTAGGCTGCAAGACCTGACATATCTCATATATTAACTGATGGCTGCATGTTACTGTAGCAAAAGCCATATGCAGTGAACGATATTTTATTGATGACTGATATCTTTTCATGATGAAAATTTTTTCAGAACAATACTATCATTTGCATGATCTGATAAGTAGACAAGTTTATCAGATCATGCTATAATTGGTTGTTTCACACAGCAAAATATGCCCGTATATGGTCACCTTGAGATGTATAATTGTTATAATTGTGTTCCTTTATTTTAGTTTACGATGTGTTCACAATAAAATATTTGTATCAACTGTGGTAATCTGGCCGTCAGCATGTAAGTATATGCCTATACCAGCATTGCCTTTTAATAATATTAAAGGGAATTTAAACTCAAAAAAATGAACTGGTGTAAATATCTGAGATATTAGCAATTAGCTGTTGGGTAGGCTTCAAATCAAAACTATATTCTATTGCACATATTATCATAGTATTTACATTTCGAAACACTAATAATAAGACATTATTTTACTGTTGTTCTAAAAGAACTTAAAGCTAGAATAGAGAAAGCAGAATTGTACACCTCCTCCTTCCTTTACTACCTAGCCTTTCCTGTTGTAGTGTGTAACCACACATTACTTTGGGCTACTTTGAAAAGTTGACACGCAAAATATGTTTTCCCATCAGAGATCTGCATTTTAGCAAGTGGCAACATTTTATGCTGGAGCATAAACTAATAAATGATTTTAAAAAATGACAAACATATGGACAAATGGAGCAAAAACAGAGATAGAAATAGTCATACCCACTACATAACCATTAGTCTACTTGGAACTAGCCTAATATATCATCTCAAATGTTCAGAATAAATAATTCAAATCATAGTTAATTTATTTTAAATATTTTAAAGGGTGTTGACGTTATTGTAAAGATTAATTTATTTTGGTAAAGTTAAATTAACGAAAATTTTGTAGATAAAAATGTTTAACTGCATCAAGAGGATCATAAAAGTAATCATTTTCATACTGTTTTGATTAGCCCTTAGCACAATACAAGCTGCATATCCACGTTTAGTGCCATTCTTAGACAATTGTGAGGAACAAAAGCTCCTTAAACAGAAACATTGCTGGAAATCTTGTAATAAAATCTAAATTGATTCTAGTATTCTGCCTTTTTTAACTTCAGCAGACAACAGACAACAAAAGTTTGCTGGCTTAAAGAAGAGCTAAAGCTTAACTAAAAAAGTAGCTAGTGTTGTACATGATGTTTTGTGCTTCTGTACCAGCCCAAGGCAACCACGGTCTTTTAGCAGTAAAGATATGCGTCTCCAAAGAGGCCCAGTAGCTCCCCATCTTCTTTTCTGTTGATTCACTGCACATGTTCTGTGCTACTGTCACTTACTGAGCTTAGGGACCCACTTACACTATACAGTACACATAGAATAGAAATGTCACAATATAAGGCTGATTAGTAATTAATACAGATAATTACTACATGGCAGCACAGAAACCAGTGCAATTAGCATCAGAATTTAATAATCAGCCCTATAGCATCAACTTATATTACAGGCCAACCTCATTTACTGCTGGATAATTTGTGATGACCCCTAAGCTTAGCTTCTCAACAGCTGCTCAGAGCCCACTGAGCATGTGAGTGTCGCAGACACTTTCCAAGATTGTGATTGTTTGAAGTCCTAGATCATTGCTGCTTTTGACAAGCTGAAACCTTAGGCTGGTGCAATAAGTTCAGTGTATAAAATATGACATTTTTAGCCACATTCATTTTTAGGGTTTAGTTAAAACATTAATTATAGGAAGGCCATCTACCATAGATTCCATCTTAAGCAATTAGATCTTATTTTAATAAATGATTTCCTCTGTAATAATAAAACAATACCTTGTACTTGATGGTAAGTAAGCCGCATAAATCCATAATGGTTGAAAAAGAATCCTATTACATTTATTTATTTATTTTTAGCAGATTTAAATTCTGATGATCCAAATTAAGGACCCTTATTTATAAAACCCAGATAGCAAGCATTCCAAATAATCAACCTCATACCTGTGTATGAATCTGAAGATTTCCTTTAATGAGTTTACAAGTATAAATAATTTATATATTTATATAATTTCAACTTTGAACACAATGTCCCTATTTTTTGAAGTTATAGAACTTCAAAGGGGTTATTTATCAAAATGCAATTTTTTTTCTGATTGTTTAATTTAAAAAAGTTCAACCAAACTAGAATCCACTTATTTATTATTATAAAAGGTTTATTTAATCAGATCAGAGAAAAACTCAATAAAATCGAGCAAAAACCCAAATCATACGTTTTTTTCCCCGAATTACTCAATTTTTGGAGCTTTTTCCAGAAAAGTTCAAATTTTGAGATTTTTGACCGAAATAGTCGGATTTTCGGGCTAATTCCAGTGCAGACCACAGAAATTTCCAAATAGGATAGGGACCTCTCCCATTGACTTATATACAACCTTGGCAGGTCTGCTATTGGATTTTTGGATTCTTACTTTTTGTAGCATCAGGGTATAATAAATCTCCAAAAATTATAGATTTTTTTCTACTAAAAAGTCAGATATTTTGGTAAAAAAAACTAAAGTTTTTAGCATTCGGACTTTAATAAATAACCCCCAAGTGTTCTGCATAGACACATTGAAGGCAAGGTAGAGTACATCAATTTTAAAATTTTATACAGATTTTATACAGATCTGGCAGGTAAACAATTAACAAACAATATCAGTCTGAAGAAGCAAGGAATATTAACTGAGATTGTTTTTCCTTCCATTGATGAGAGCTATTAAGTACAAATGTGATGGGTTTAGAAAAAAATTAAAAAGACAAGTGCTTTGTATCATTACAAGAACCACCTCTAATCTCATGTTGATAGCTACACGAAAGAACACGCAGCACAAAGAACCTACATTAAATGCAATTACAAACACAGAAAAGACTGTTGACAGTCGGGTTGGAAATTATACCAATTATCTTGGTCATTCATTTGTATCATCAACCTGCACATACAATTTTTAAAAATAAGCAGAGCAATAGTTCAGTGTTGGCTTGATAGATGCTTAAACTCTATCTACTGCTTTAGGGACCAATTAAATGAGTTAACTGAGCCATTTGAGCCCATCAATGAATCCAGTTTCTTTGTTATTTATTACTTCAGCTAAAGCAAAGGCATAATGTTCATGTACTGCAGGATAATACGACAGATGATTTTGTACTAATACCAATAATAATTATTTTGCTCCAGTACCACTAGCTTTGCTGGGATTACTTTATACTGTATAACAGTTGTTTTTTTTCCTGTCAGGAATAAATGCAGTGTCACTTAGGTAAAAATACCATATATATATATATATATATATATATATATATATATATATATATATATCAATTACCAGTAGACCAGCACTCCCTTTTAAAATGTAATATTTTTATTGTCATAGTATCAAAACGACGTTTCGGTCCACATTTGGACCTTTTTCAAGGATGAAAAAGGTCCAAATGTGGACCGAAACGTTGGTTTGAAACTATGACAATAAAAATATTACATTTTAAAAGGGAGTGCTGGTCTGCTGATAATTGAAATACATACAATTACCGTGCACCCCGCCATTAGCAACAGCCTTGGAGTGCGGATACTCATTGGAAAGTGTGTGTATATATATATATATATATATATATATATATATATATATATATATACGAAATTTAAATTCTCATGATAGGGTATTTCTTGTATATACATTCCTTTTCAACCCTTGTCATTACAGTAATAAGACCTATCTGCATACACTGTGCATTGGCCAAAGCTACAAAACAGGCTGGTGGATGAGGTGATATGGACTATGCACATGCAAAGAAAATATGTTTGCACTGCACATATATTTGTGACTTGTGATTCTTTAGTCAGTAATGAACAAATCTTTTCACCAGCCACGGATTTGCGGTGAAATTCAGCATTTTGTGATTTGCTAATTTTTTGGCAAAAAATTCGCTGCAGAAAAATTATCCACAATGAAAGTCACCAAGACAAAAAAGTCGCCATAAGAAAAAACGCTCATTGACATGTATTTGGGCAAAAATGTTGCCATATGAAAAAACACCCATTGACTTTAATGCATTCAGGCAGGAAAGTCACCATAAGAAAAAACGCCCATTGACTTTAATGCTTTTGGAGCAAGATAAATTTTGTGTGCAAAAAAAAATGTGCATAAAAAATTTTGACGCCCATTGACTTAAATGCATTTCGCAAATTTTTCGGCAATTTGCTCATCACTATTTGTAATCCTTTCCCCCCTTAAAAATACACCTGGTCTATGAACTCAAAATCAGATGTTTGTGTCTGGGTGTTTTTGGTTACTAGTAATGTAAGATGTTCTTTTTATCTGGTATAACAATTCTTTTTTAAAGGCAAACTATACCCTGAATATTTGAGGTCTCTATATAAAGATATCACATAAAACAACCCATATATTAAACCCTGTCTTAGCTACATAAATCATAAACTGGCTCTCAATCACAAATCAAGGGCTCACACACACACAGACACACACACACGCTAGGTTACATCAGACAATGAATAGACCTAGCTCTGTCTTTTATTCTTACAATTCTTCCTGTTCCAGTGAGAGCTGCATTATTTTCAGGTGATCTCTGCCCTTTTCACATCTTTGACCTTGAGCAAACATTTTATGACGGTCTGTGCGCTCAATGTTTACTGAATGACTTCTGATAAATGTGGCATTGAATTGTACAGTTACTTGTAATCACATTAGTATGCTACCCCTAAAATTGTGTTGTGTGAATCCAAATCTACTCTCTACATATATCTTCTCTAACTACTATAGCTACAGCAATTGAGTCAAAAAACGTCATCTTAAAGGAGAACTCAACAAAACATAACTTTTTGAAAACATAATTTCAAGCAACTTTGCAATATACATCAATTAAAAAATATGCAGACTTTTCATGATGGATTGGAACAGTTCCCTAAGCCTAGCCCCCTGCTGTTCTGCTGATCTTTCTGACTACTTTGCTGAGCTGGCTGACTACTGTAACTTTGTATCAACAGCCAGTTGTTGCCTGCATCCTCCAAACCCCACAATTCCCTGGACATGTGATTTTAATAAGGATCAGAACATCATAGTGCAATTCATTGTGGATTATGTAGTTCCTGCATGCTGTCTGAAAGCTGTGGAGAAGTTGTTACAATTTGTAACATTAGTGTTTAGTTCCTCCTTCCCAGCCAGGATTTCAAATGAGGCAGAAAAAAAAGAACTGTTAACCAGCTGGATTGCAGCATAGTTACCTGTTTCTTCAAAAAGTATGAATAAAGGACATTTTCTGTGATTGGTATATTATGAGTTTCTGTGTTATCTCTTTATCAAATTTTGGTTTGGAAGCTGGAGTTCCCCTTTAATAAGGCATAGGCTGATTACTCACACAACAGCAGATATGAGATTTGTATTTGTGCTAAACAATTAGAAGGGTAGGAGTTAGTGAATGACTGATGAAAAACTGTTGAGATGAACTCTTATTATATTAAGGAATAATTGAAAAGCAGTGAGCACCTTCACTACTTCCTTGCCTCAATTTGTATAGGAGAAGGTTGTTTTTATAATATACTTCATAAGCACCCTAAATCCAACTTTTGTGCAGCATGTTCTTATAGGCACATAGAATTCCCTGTATATGTTTAAAAATTAGTGTATTGATATGCTAAATTAGACAGCTCTTGGACTTGAAGGGAATTGGCACAAATTAAAAACTCAAGTAAGATATAAAAACAGTTTTGATTCTCTTTTACATGTAAATGGAGTTTGTTGTAATGAGAATTGCAGTATGTTCTGCTATGCTCTACATTTCACAGGACAGCCACTCCAGAAGTTATATTATAAAATACTAATAGCTAGACTCAACATTTAGATTATGTTCAGGTGGACTTGCTGTCATGTAAGTATTTTAATCTTCAAGAATAATATTCATGTTATAATGCTTTATGATGTTTAAATTTCGAAACCTTACCGTCATGAATCCATCCAGCAATCCAGAATCTGGCTTAGGGGGTGCTTGCAACCTGTCCATTGACCATTTTTCGATGATAGATAACACTTGGCTGTTCTCAATGTTTAATATTCGGAATCCAGTCAGGTTAACACCACTATACCTGTATGGTTCAACATCCAAAGCAAACAGATCCTGAAAGAAAAGTTTGTTTATTATATATTAAAATATTTTATAAAATATATATTGGTTTAATGTTAAATATACCATCAAAAATAGTAATATTTGTATTTTTCACAGCAAATAAAATGTGTCAAAATTGACAAGACATTCCTTATTAGTTATGGAATGTTTATTTGTTGGTAGTTTATTGGAAAGAAAGTTATGCTAGCATTAAGATTTATGTCTGTTACAACTAGATGCTGTTTTTTTTTTTTTGGAAATGTATATTTTATTTGTAGTAGAGTAAAACAAAATATTGAAAAGGTAATGCCCGAAATGGCTTCCAAAATCAAAAAACTGTACTAATCAAAAAAGAGACCAATGACATTTGAAATGTTTCAGATTATATTACAATTCAATAACTTATTTATTTTGCACTAGATCTAGAGAAAGCCTTAAATGAACAGTCTATGTTTCCTTTTATCATATAGCTTTAGTATTGTATTATATTGTATTTATATAGCAGATGTATGTAGTGTTTTACAAGATGTAAACAAAATGGGTATTTACTCTTTATGTAGACCTCCTACAAAAATGGTATATATTTTATAATAAAACATTTTAACTCCAGCAGAAGTTGTAAATGCTTCATTTACTTCTTTACAAGTGTTTTCCAGCAAAACAAAATGCATGTAGAAATTCTAATAATGCCATTCATATTTTTATCCTGTGCAAAAAAGTAGAGTTGGGGTTTTAACAAAACAAAAAACATGGTGAAATTCTAGCATGGATTTGCAAAAATATTAGATGTTGGTGAAAACACATTTTACCATAAAATTGTACAAGATGAAAAGGTTTGCTCATCCCTGGTGAGTATTGTCCCCTGCTCTATTAACAATATGGAACAGCAATATATATAAGTGCCTCAAAGCTACTCAAAAGTATGAAAGTCAGGCAGACATCTATGACATATTGCAGCTTGCCTTCTCACAATAATTTCCTTTAAGTGTAATTAAACTTTCAGGGTAATAGGTAAGGGGTTACTTATGGAACTAAACACTTACAAGTCTGTTTCTGTCTTGGCAAGCTGCTATCAGTGAAAGCTGACTCACATAGCTTTCTTAGCTTTGAAACGGTAAGGCTTTTCCAGGTACCATGGAAGTACCCATATGCAATAATTATGCACAAAACAAAAACGCACAGATTGTAATCTAGGAATATAATTGTATTAAAATACATTCAATTACATGTAAATATTGATGTGGGATAACATAACAACACAAAAAGACAACTGCTCATTTCCATGAATTATACTAAATTTATTTATATATAAAGATTGATGGGGTAAAAAAAAATGTTCGCGCAATCAGCACATTATATCCATCTAAAACAAAAATGATAATCCTATGGGAATAAATTAGGCAACTGTTATGACTACTTTGAAGGAAGTAGCATAGCATTAATTAAACAACCCAGCTTTTGGAGCATGCAGTCATGAGGTAGGGATATGATTTAAATACCATAGTACTCTGGATATACTCTGAGGCTCAAAAGATGAGAAGTCCGTAGTCAAATTTAATGATGGCTTGGAGTAAAGAAAGCTACAACAGTCCTAGGAAATTAGACGATCATGATAAGAGCCAAATTAAGGATTGAATATCAAGTCAAAGTGGATATACAGTTTGCTGAAAAAAGTACAGTATATGGAAAGAGTATTAAACTATAATTCCATGTTCAATGACAATCTGTTGGTAATCGAACTCTAGTCAATGTGTTTTCACTCACCTGCATTACCTCAGTGAGCCACTGGAAGCATATATCACTTGCACTGACTAGTTTCTATACTGAGTCTTTTACATTCCTTTCTACACAGTGCCCTCCTCCCAACTCATTTGATTCATCTGTTCTTGATAAAGCAATCTGGGGCCTTTATAAGCCTGTTTCCTGCATCTCCCAGTTGCTTGATCATTTTATCCCACAAACCTGATCCAGTCTGTTACTCTGTTCCTGCTTGTTCCCTGCCTGATTCCTGTTTTGTTCCTTGCCTGATTCCTGATCTGAGTCCTTGTCCTTGCTCCTGAGCCCTGCTTGTTTTCAACTGATCTCCTGGTACTGACTTCGGCCTGTTCCCTGGTTTATCCTTTGACTGCAACCTGCCCCTGACCTCGGCCTGCCTACCGGATTTCCCTTGCTTGTTCCCTGTCCAGAACTTGTGCTGTTTAATGGACTCTGATTATTTGCCACCTGCCTCTGACCCCTGGCTTGGTAAAAGTACTTTTTAGTTTATTTTTAACCTGCTACATTGTTCTTTATTTTCAATAATAAATCCTCTTCATTTATAACCTGTCATCTGCCTATTATCATGCTCCATTCCTGCATTACCCTCGTTATACAGCACATGGGCTCCTACCTGCCAACCACACACCTGTGGTCAGTCCTTCCACAATCATGTGCTCAAGTAAAGGGTGTTTTATATACTGTAGGTATGCTATGGTAAAAGTGAAAAAATATGGGCAGATTTTAGAATAATCTTTATGGAACAAATTAATTTCATTTATTCCATTATGATCATTAGAATTTCTTTATGCAAACATTAAATTGGATCAAATGTAATGACCACATTTGTGTTTCTAGAAAAGCAGTCAAAATCAATATTGACTCTCATTGAACTAACTGAAAAAAAAAAGGTATCACCCCATAGTCTGTAAGAATCTCACCACATAAAGAGAATTGCTAAATATGAGATTGGAAAGCCATAGAATTGCCTAACATTAAAATATAACTTTATAGATATTTAGTTGAGGGTGCTACGGGAGCTCCCAAAAAATGGGCCTGACAAAAGGCCTTGACTGTTTATTTCTATGGGCAAAATATACATCAGAGTTTTCCTCCCTGTTTTTAACAATGTTTTGTTTGGTGCCTCTGAGAGAAGCTTTATTTGATGCCTAATTCAGCATTAGAAGTGGTGAGCCATGCTCCCTTACCCTCCCCCACCAGTGTTTTTGTGACAGCTAAAGTCTTTCTCCACCTCAGGTCAATGTTACAGTGGTAAAGTACCCTGTAGTGCTTTCCTTAAGATGTTTAATTTGGTGGGGTTTTTTACATAGGCTTTATTTGTATGTCAGAAATACACAGTCTTGGGAAGCTTTTTAGCAACACAGACCAATGGCTGATATGTGTTATAAAATACTTCAATTGAAGCTTTGCAAATCATAGTTTTTTATAGACTGTTGTTTACATTTAGATGACATTCACAGATAACATAATATGCACAGAATTACTTGTAAGAATCCAATATATGAAACTAATACACACAAAATGTTCTGTTTGGATAACGTTTACATCATGGCATGATGACTGCTAAACTGCAGGGTAGAGCTAAGGATGAGTAAGCTTGATTATCTCTTGTTCTGTATGCCTTATCTGTTTACAATAAATAGTTTATGTGGCAGTTTTGTATTATTTCAAAACTTCCCTATCAACTGCATTAGGTTGTCTTTATAAAGGAGTCGCATCTGGGGCACTTGGAATATCCCTTTATACAGGTCTTACCTGTCATTAGTGAGTATCAGTATCTACCCCATTCATATAATTGCAAAAGTTTTAGTATATTTTCATCCTATACAAATGTTCTGCGGCACAAAACTGCAACTAAGAAAAAACTGCTTTTGGACAGTATCATGTCTAAGATTGCAATGGACCTTAAGTTGGTAAAAGGTGAGAGCTGGGCAAGGTAGCTATGGGTGCTTGCAGCATTAAATAAGAATCTGGAGGAGGTGGAAAGTGAAATTGAGACTGTTCTTAAAAGGATTGATCCTTGGAGAGAGCGAGACATATAGCAATATGCAGAGATTTCAGCAAATGCACAAAGGAGAGTCTGTAGCATAGTGACTTTGCTAAGGGTGTACTGTTTTCTGGCAATGCTTAGCAAGACACGGAACTGAGTATTTTAGATGATTTCAATCCTAATGAACTATTGAAAATGAACTGAGTAATGGTTTGAACAAATGCAAATACAAATGAAATCAGCAAAAGTAATGAAACTTATCAAAGTAGAAATTAATTGACAATTCTATGTTTTTAATGTTCCTTCTGTTTCTAATGATATTGCAATTGGTACAAATGTTCTGAGAAATGAGAAGCAGAGGGAGGTGGGTGCAGTGGCATAACTATAGAGAAAGCAGGCCCCCCTGTGACCCAACAGTTAAGTGGAACCCCACTCAACAGCTGCTCTCTTACCTTTGGCCAGAGAAGGTGGATGCATACTGCTCCGGTGCTGGGCGGGTAGGGGGTGGGGAGTTGGCGTGCATGAGGCAGGTGTAGAATGGGGTGATGCGGATGGGCGGGCAGCTTGGGAAGTGCAGTGCGGTGGGCCTTTCGAAGATTTTTTTGCAGGGGGCCCCCGTGCACTGTAGTTATGCTACTGGGTGGGTAAAGGGTTAAATACAAAAGCAAAGGGAAGCTGCAGGAAAAGCAGGTTCAGGTGGGAATGGCAGTGCAATAGCTGACAATGACAATGCTGTCTGATACTAATGATTTTAATGGTATGCAGGGGAGGGGGTGAAAAAAGGAAAAGAGAATTTACAGGCAAGATATGTTCCAGCGAGTACTGGTAGTAGATGGAGCAATATGGGTCAATACAATATGACATATGAATCAGCTTACATTTGAGAGGAGAAATGTACTGAAAATCAAGTGGACAGGAGAGAAAGGGAAGGAACTCAGCAGGAGGTTTGTAGCAAAAAAGCTTTTTAAATTCAGTATTTGGGTTTTACAACTGATGATGTTTTCACTTTAATTACAATATCTGAAATGAATTTGATGAAAGCTTTACATTACCACAGGGCTTAGAGGCTTTTTGGTATAAATATGAACAGAAAAAAGATGTGGGTGAATGGGAAGGGTATAAAGCCATTGCTGTTTCCAAGCCTGAAATTAAATTTATAACTGTGGCTTTTACGCATGATTTGTTTTAACACCGGTCAGGCTAAATTGTGCAATAGATGTGGACCTAACGGGCAGTGTAAAGGTCTAGGCCATGACAGTAAAGAATATGATGAAATAAGGTGTAATTTGTGTAAAGAGTTGGGCCATTTACACAGAGACTGGCACCATGTGCTTAAAAATGATAAGGAAGGTGCAGGTACACAAAGAGATGAGGTTGTTGGGGCATATAAAAGGGAGGTGGTATAAAAAGTAGGAAAGAGGGGGGTAATTAGACAGTGGTTGGTAAAAAGTTAGGGAAGAAGCATGTTAACAAGGTTGTTGGTAAGGAGCAGGGCCGCTCCGGCCATGAGGCAAGGTGAGAATCTTGCCTCAGGCGGCACGGAGCGGCCAGTTACCAGGGGCGGCAAAAAGCCGCCTCTGGTAACTTTAAGAGCCGAATTTCGGTTTTTTAAAATGGAAATTCGGCTCTTCTAGCGCAGCGAGCGCAATAGCGCTCACTGCTCTAGCGATGCGGCCCCTCCTCCACCCGCTCCGACGCTGTTAGTTAGAAGAGCAGAGCAGGAGGAGGGGCGGCATTGGGGTTGCTGCCTCAGGCGGCAGCAGCCCCTGAAACGTGCCTGGTAAGGAGATCCCTTTGTCAAACTGATTCATTCTCCATTAAGGGAAAAGTTGTGGGGAATGTGCAGAGGAGGAGGAAGAATATTTGATGAGACTTGAGAAGAAGGAGGAATAGGAGATATGTGTTAATGAGGTCCCTGAGCAATCTAGGAGGAAGATGAGTAGGTCAAGTGAAGGGTGAAGTTAAAAAGAAAAAAGATAGGGATTCTATCTGGTTTGGACTGGGGGGCCAGGGCCCACTGGGGCTGCTATCTCAGGGCCCCCCTCTGACCCCTCCGCCACGCATGTGCGCATGCTCACTGGAGCCGGGGGCCCATCGGGTTTTTTGCCAGCCCAGTTCGACCCTGGATTCTGTTGAAGATAAAAGGTTATTGATGCAGTGACTGACTGAGATTCTTGGGGCAAAGAGAGATTGGCAATATGGCTGCTTTTTGTGGTCTATAGCAGAGGACTCCACAGAAGATGTTGCCATTCTTTTTAAGGTTGTTATGGTCTTGGTAGAGATAAAAACAGGCAGATGTCTAATGGTGATGTTCAGATTAAGGGGTTTTTGGCTAGTTTAATTTTTTTTAATTCTGTGTCACAGTGGTGGGAGGGCGTTAAGGAGGACTTGTGTTTTTTTTCTAAAGATTTGTCTTTTAGGCAGGTGAGTTATAATGAGAAAAAGTACCAGTATTTAAGAAAGAAACTGGAGGCTTGTATGTCAGCAGGGGATGATTGAGAGGAAATTACTTAAGTTTTTAATGAAACACTTCAACACAACAGCCCATCAACCCCCTCACTCTCTCCCACCATGATCAATGATTCCTCTCCTGGTCCATTTTTGAGGAAAATTAGACTGAAAGCATAATTAGTTTCTCTATCATTATTGTAATATTAATGTAATATTCTATCATGTCATATTTTCATTGTCATTTGAAAACCCGTGTATTTCCTTTATGTGAGCATGTTTAAAATGTTAGTTTGCTATGCCATACATTTATTTTAAACATAATACTTCATACATTTCCCAACGTTGGTAATAAGTACTCTGATTTATTTTTTATTATATTATATAAAGCTGACTTACCAGTGTTGTGAAAATATAATGATAATATTCTGTCATCATACCCATTGCTAATGCCTGTTAAAGAAAGAAATCACAAGTTACTTGTCAAATAACATTTTTGCTTTCTGGTGTAATTAAAGAAAGAACCCAAGTGTGCAATCTCAGGTATCTATACCAATAATATTGTGTGTGTGTGTGTGTGTGTGTGTGTGTGTGTATATATATATATATATATATATATATATATATATATATATATATATATATATATATATAACAACCAAGGGGTCGGTGCACACAGAACACAAAATGGATGCCTAGGTGCTGGAGCAATTAAACATAGTAGGGAGGTAACAAGAAGAGCCCGCACACACAGGACTTGAGTGAAGAAAAAAATTTCGTTTATTCAACGTTTCGGCCCAGTCACATGAAGACGGCTCATGTGACTGGGCCGAAACGTTGAATAAACGAAATTTTTTTTCTTCACTCAAGTCCTGTGTGTGCGGGCTCTTCTTGTTACCTCCCTATATATATATATATATAGATATATAGATATATAGATATATATATAGATATATATATATATAGATATATATATAGATATATTTATATATATAGATATATAGATAGATATATTATTAAAGTTTCAATATAAGACTATTGCAAATTATTTATATGCCTATAGGATGTTGCACAAAGTAAAAGACAGGGAATTAAAAAAAAGTGAATCCAACAAAATAATTCTCATTAAAGAACAAGGAAAGTCTAAAATAGAATAAGGCTAGAAATGCTGTATTTTGTAAACTAAACATAAACATGAATTTACTGCACCACAAAGCCTAATCAAACAAATGATTTATGCTTTCAAAGTTGGCCACGGGAGGCTGTCATCTTGTAACTTTGTTAAACATCTTTGCAAGACCAAGACTGTGCACATGCTCAGTGTGGTCTGAGCTGCTTAGGGATAGTCATAAATTATCAAAAGAGCACAAGTCATATAATATCTGCCAGAAGCCGATACAGCAAGACTGATTAATAATTAGAATATACAGACTGCACTGGGTCATGTGTTGTCATGTAATCTAATGTGGATGTTTTTGCATTGTTTAAAGGACATGTAAACCCCCCACAAAAATTTAATCCGTGAATGGCCTCTTTGAAATCTTTAGATAACTGCCACTCTGGTTGTTAAAAGGTTAATAGTAAGGTTGTATGATCCCACTCACTCTGGCATAATCCCACTCACTCTGGTATAATCCTGCTCACTCATATGCATAATCCTGCTCACTCATATGCATAATACCACTCATACATGTAATCCCACTCACTCATGCATAATCCTGCTCATTTACATGCATAATCCCACTCATACATGAGTGAGTGGGATTACAGGTATGAGTGGGATTGTGCATATGAGTGAGTGGGATTGTGCATATGAGTGTGATTATGCATTTGAGTGAGTGTGATTATGCATATGATTATGCATACATATGAATATGAGTGGGATTATGCGTATGAGTGAGTGGTATTACATGTACACATGAGTGGTATTACAAGTATGAGTAGGATTATGCATATGAGTGATCGGGATTATGCATTAGTGAGTGGAATTATGCATATGAGTGAGTGGGATTACATGTAGGAGTGAGTAGGATTACACATACTTGCTAATAAAGTTACATTACCAAAAAGAACTTCTGAGCAAGGTCATCAGGCGTGGCTGGATATGCAAATATATAAAAAATATATATAAATGATGATGTAGCCAATAGAAAATGGCCGCCTGGTTGAAGCACATCTTGCATTAAGGAAAACACTACAGTGCAGGCTAACGGAGGGGATACAGATACTAACTGACCCAATACAGAGACAATGATGCATTTTGTGTGGGTTATATGTGCCCAATCTAAAAACATGTTAAGGGTTTATAGCGTTTACATGTCCTTTAATACAAACTTTCTCCAACTCTCCATAACCAGTGGCTGCAGCAAAGTATCCTTCAAATTGAATCCCAGTTTATCTGTTTAAATCTGGCTCCATGATCTTTGTCCCTGCAGCTGGAGTTGGAAACAATAAAGGGGATGTAAAGGCAAAAATAAAATCCAACACAAATCTCTACACAGTCGCCGACTGCTCTACAGGGAAAAAAACAAAACTGCTTGAGTTCTGCACAGCTGGGAAGTGAGCAGGGGCTCCCCCTGCTGTTCATAAGTATGATTGCTGAGCAGTTAGGGACAGTCTGACAATTTCTATCCACAGCAGTAAATGAAGGGCGAATTTCACTGCATACAGTCAGGTTTCTTATAAAAACTGTAAACATTTTTTAATTAAAGCATATTGGAGATAGGTTTCCTTTTCACTAAAGAAAGTAAAAATGGGATTTTATTTTTTTGCCTTTCATTGTCCTTTAAAATACTGCATACATCCCTAAATAAATAATACAAGGTCAACACCATTACTCTTGTTACATGAAAAGCAAAAAACTAAAAATCTTATCTTTATTCGCAGTTACTGTACAAAGATTACTTTGCATGTGCCTGAACCTTATTCAGGGCTTACCAGGACTATCTCTCTCTAGTCACATTAAGAAGCCTATAAGAAATCCCTTTTTGATGACTTTAAGAAATGTTGTACATTTTTTTTCTTTATGGTTATCTATTTGCTAGGATGGTCCTTTAATCATTATACTCTAGGGGGCCCATTTACTATCAATCACATTTCGATTTCCACAAATCTCTACAAATGTGTGGTTTTCTAATTCTTTTTAAAAAGCTCTAAAAATTTGAGTATAAAAACCGCAAAAACCAATAATACAAAACTTCGCCTGGTAAAAGTTATCGAGGTCTTATAGAAGTCAACAGGAGCTGGGCTGATTGGACCATTTTAAATCAATTCAGAGTTCTAGAAGTTTTTGGACTTTGTTTTGCTCACATTTTTAGAGGTTTTCGAGGTATTCTAAGGGGGTTATTTATCAAAGTCTGAATTTATCTCAATATTTTCTGCTATAAACTCCGATCAAATCCACTCGGGTTTTTTACGCTTATTTATTATTACATTTTCCCAAAAAATTTTGCACGAAACCCATCGCACATCAAAAAATTATTGGGACTTCTCCCATTGACTTATATGCAATCTCAACAGGTTTGAGATGCCGGATTTTCAGATTCAGACTTTTCCATCCTCAGGGCTTAATAAATTCTGAAAAATTTGTGATTTTTGCATTCAGAGTTAGTAAATAAACCCTTATTTTTTAGTACATCAGATTTTTTTAATAAATCTTACAACATTCGTAGTTATAGAGTTTGTGACTTTAGTCGTAGGCCCCCACGTTCTATAAGAAATCAATGTAAAAAAAAGGACATAGAACAATGTGAGATTTCCATACAGAACTTAAGGGGCAGATTTATTAATCTTTTGAATTTTTTAATTTTTTTATGGTCAAAACTCTCAAATTTGAATTGTGAATTATTCAAACTCGATTCTAGTTTTAATTAGAAATTGATTTTCAAGATTTATCATACTCTGGCTTTTAAGAACTCAAATTCAAATATTTGCCACCTAAAATCTGTTGAGTTTATGTATAAGTCAATGGGAGACATTTGGACATGTTGGTAGCCTTCATAACATTCAAGTATTTATCAGAGAATTTAATTTTGAAATTTAATAAATGAGCCCCTAAATGTTTGAAAATGTAATATTTGGAGAAACATAATTCACCTTTTATAAAATCTGCATGGGAATAGGGCACTATTATATGGAGGACAGTCTTAGTCCCATTCATAATACCAACCTGAATTTGATACAGAAATAATTGCTGGAGATTCTGGGAAAGAATGCTCTATAAATGATAGGTTGCAGCTACACTTCTTATAAGGCATCTCCTTTAGCAACAGAAAAATGTGTAATAAAGTGTTGTTTTTATTTGGATAATTTCCAGGTTTATTTCAGCAAGTCAGGCAATATGGTAGCTTTCAGTCAAATATATACTGTAAAGGCAAACATGTAAATATATATTTGAAGAAGGAATGTTAGAAACAGAATAAGTTACAAATATATAGTTTACAGAATCAAAATGAAACAAAATACACCTACTTATATAATATAACAAGTCTCGAAAACATAAAATACACAAGCAAAGATATTATCGTATATTGCCATTAAATAATTCACATTTCTTTAAGCTACAAACTAGAAGCAAACTAGAATTATTTCTCAAGAGAAAAATCTTGAAATTGCCAGGTTTGACCTATACTGTTCCTCGTCTATCTGTCACAATTCATCAAGCTTTTGCAGCTGTTTGTTATACACTGGCAGGCAGTTCCTATGCTGTAGTGCTCTCATAACATGTTTTAAATTGATAAATATCACATTGTGTCAGAGGCTCTATTTATACAGGATCACAAAATCTCAAATTAAAAAAAAGTTGCATATTGTTTATAATTTTGCATGGCTACAAATTAATATTAAAATACTCTGCAATATCTTGCACTTATAAAGCTGAGAATTTTATTTTACTTTACATTTTCTGTTTATAAAATCATTGTTATGTAATTTCCAGTCAAAGCAGTTATCAGCAGCACACCGTAGATTTATATCAAAACATTTCAAACAGGGCAACGTTTCGGGCCACCCGGGCCCTTTATCATGGGTGCCCCGAAACGTTGCCCTGTTTGAAATGTTTTGATACAATAAATTTCACGTTTGTTCAAATCTACGGTGTGCTGCTGATAACTGCTTTGACTGGATTACTTGACCCTGAAACAGGCGTGGGTCCTTCAGTACAGCACCTGGTACCGCAAAGGTATGTGTTCAAGGCTTTAAGCTCTCCACCTCGGTTTCTAGTTATGTAATTTCCAAGCAGGCAAATTAGACTATGCACTCTGATCTTGTAAAATAAAAAGTAAGCTAAAAAGTTAATACCCAATTGAAAATAAACTACTAACCAAAACAACAGATCTTTAATAAATAGTTTATACATGTATTATGTCTTCTAGCTCATTTGGTTTTACAAAAAGGAGTATCGTTTATGGCATTTTCCAACAGAGGGCGATTTTTAGCTAAGGCACATTTTTTGGTTTATAATGTTTTAATTCATTTACCCACTGGGTAATTTATAGAAGTATAAGGTCCATACTTACTTTTACATAAATATTGTATTCCCTTTAATAATTGTTATCCTCTTTACACAGGGTACAGATTACCTAGGGACTACAATATATCCGTATCAGCCTCCCATTTCATTAAGGCCAGGTGCCAGTAATCCTGATATCAAGTCTTATTTAAGACAGCCTCTTCCTCTTCATTTCTTGAAAATTGGACCTTCCTGCCCTGCACCCTGTGCTACTGTAATTGAATTTAGCTCAAGTTCCTTATTGTTCCTGATTCTACTCCTGACCTGTTTTATCAATTTGTGGTTGACAAAAGCAAGATAAAGGGATTAGTTCTCATTTACAGAATGCTAGAATGGTTACATATGGCAGTTTTCACATTTATTATGTAGTGCTAATTATAATTTCACAGTGTTTGTGTGCTATCAATCTTACAGCCCACTAAGCTACTGCCTATTATATCTTTCTAGTAACTTGCTATGAGAGCAAGTCTAGTACATCTGAAAACAATAAGGCATAAATATTATGGATGCAACAAAGAAAATATAATTTAATATTAATATTTGTTGCGATTACTGCATATTGTCAAATGCTTCAAAAACATCAACTCTAAAATATTAACTATACATTAAACACATATAAAACTTCATATACAGTACAGTCATTTACAATGTTTTTCTACTGACAAGTTCTTTTAGCTGGCAATAAAGTTAAATAAAAGGTTGCCTACTGCCAGGCTGCTGCAATATTAATAACATCATAAATAAAACAGAATAGATGGCTTAAAGCAACACTTTTTAACAACAAACTGAGTATTTTTGTAAGTAAATGATTTTATTTATTTACAATGTATCTGAGCATTTTAAGCACTAATATGATGTAAATATAAATTTAAAGTTCATGGAGTTTCAGATAGCGTTTAATTTCACAGTATACAGTACCACAAATAGTACTAAAACATAAAAATATTTTACAAGCAATTAAAAGCTCCCCATAAAACATAAGCAAATAGCACAAATATGTGTATATGTCATTTAACAATTTTTCCACCTGGGTATGCCAAAAGTTTAATGCACCATGCTTAGACCTGTGTTGTTTAATACCATGAAGATCCATTTTTATTTTTATTTCAAGGACTTTCACATCTCATTCCTGTTCTTTAGCAGGGAACCATTACATTTTGAATGCACAGACACAAGCATGAAATATATTACACATGAGTAGCAGGGTTTAAAAGCCTACAGTGGTAAAACAATATCAATAAATATACGTGTTTTCATACTTTAAAAGGGAGTTAAACACTCGGGGAAGAAAATATGTCATCATACCATGTACTCAAAGTGCAAATATTCATTAGAAGCATAATATCTTGAACAACTAGTTGAACAGTAACATCATTTATAGATATTGCATATGTAACAGACTGAATTATATATTTTTCCAAATATCAAGATATTGATATTTTTGGCGAATACTTCTCCCTTTGTCAGGGTGGAGGGAGGTTTCATTATAAAACTTGATCTTTGCATAATTGCAGTGTAAACTTTCCACAACATGACCCAATGCTATAAAATTAAGTAAACCTTATTGGTTGTTATGGGTTACTGTAATTGGGAAAACTTAAGGGGGGATGTATTTAAAATCGCAGGCTTTGTTGAAAATGGAGTTTCAGTGAATGTTAAGAGCTGCCTGCAAAGTAAAATCAGTTGCTGGCAAATATTACATCGCTTGTTTAACTAAGAAAAGGTTAGCAATAACATCTTCTTTGGAGCTTCGTTAAATATTTTGTCGCAAAAAAAGTTTTGCAATTGTGAAATGTTATTATATATGCTGTGCATGTTCTAAAAAGCCAAATGCATGCAAACTTTATGAGAAAGTCGTTGAGGTCTCAACGCAAACAATGAAAATCTTAGGGGCATATTTATCAGGGGTCGAAATTCGAATTTGAAAAATTTAGAAATTCAAAATGACCAACTGAAATTATAAGTCCATTTTCAATTGAATAGTTCCGTATTATTGTACTTCAATTATTGTAATAATCGAAGTAATAGAGCATTCAATCGAATTTGATTCAAAGCTCATCCCCCCAAAAAACTTGATTTGTTTTTCAAAGTCCACCAATTGACTCCAAATAGTTTCTAGGAGGTCCCCCATAGGCTAAAACAGCAATTTGGCAGGTTTTAGATGATGAAGTCGAATTTTTAAAGAGACAGTACATGATAAATGACAGTATTCGAATTTTCAATTTTTTTTTGAAATTCAAATCGAATTTGGACTATTCCCTAGTCGAGGTACACAAAAAAATGTAAATTCAAATTTTTTTAATTTGAAAATTCACCTCGACCTTTGATAAATCTGCTCCTTGTTAATAAAACATATTACATTCCCCCATTAGTGCCTTTTATTACATATGGGGGGTTAATCTTTAATGTGCAATAAAAATCATAAGCATATCTTTTACCTGTTTCAATATGCCTGCTGCCATATCATGGCTGCAGTCAAAAATGACATGGAACTCTTTGCCTCTCTTCATCTCTTTCAGTAGCGGCTTGGCATCTTTTGTGTCAATTGGCAGCTGACGGATTTTGAGTCTTAAGTTGTACCGAGATGGTGCCTTTATTAGCTCTTGTAGACGAATAAGGCCTTTAAAGAGAGAGAATAAAAGAAATATGAAGTGTATTTTAGTGAATTCCTAAAACATATTTTTCTTTATAAATCTAATATGCATTGATCCTTTTAAAGGGATACTGTCATGGGAAAAAAATTTTTTTTCAAAATGAATCAGTTAATAGTGCTGCTCCAGCAGAATTCTGCACTGAAATCCATTTCTCAAAAGAGCAAACAGATTTTTTTATATTCAATTTTGAAATCTGACATGGGGCTAGACATTTTGTCAATTTCCCAGCTGCCCCATGTCATGTGACTTGTGCCTGCACTTCAGGAGAGTAATGCTTTTTGGCAGGCTGCTGTTTCTCCTTCTCAATGTAACTGAAGGAGTCTCAGTGGGACATGGGTTTTTACGATTGAGTGTTGTTCTTAGATCTACCAGGCAGCTGTTATCTTGTGTTAGGGAGCTGATATCTGGTTACCTTCCCATTGTTCTTTTGTTTGGCTGCTGGGGGGGGGAAAGGGGGGGGTGATAATCACTCCAACTTGCAGTACAGCAGTAAAGAGTGATTGAAGTTTATCAGAGCACAAGTCACATGACATGGGGCAGCTGGGAAATTGACAAAATGTCTAGCCCCATGTCAGATTTCAAAATTGAATATAAAAAAATCTGTTTGCTCTTTTGAGGAATGGATTTCAGTGCAGAATTCTGCTGGAGCAGCACTATTAACTGATTCATTTTGAAAAAAATTTTTTTTCCCATGACAGTATCCCTTTAAGAAGAGATTACTGCTAATCTCCAAGTGTAATATTCCTCCTAAAATTTTACTCTACAGTCCTCAGATATTGCTTCTTTACATTATTTCCAATTAGGTTTATTAAATCAGTGCAGAATTTTACCTGCATTTAGGCAGGAAGTTACACATTATTTCCATGTTAGTTCTTTAATGCAGTTTTACATATTGAAATTATATAATAATGGTACTTCAGAATCAGATATAAATATTTTCTAATTGTAATAATTGCATACCTACAATAAATAAAAAACAATAATTTGTTTCGGATTATTTTATAATTTTTTTTACTTATTAATCAAACACTCAAGATTTATGCCCTACAAACAATGTAATTAAAGCTATTAATATCACCTAATATAACCTAATCATTGTATCATTGTAAATAAATCATTGTAAATAATGGAGAAGGCCACTTTAAAGACCAGTTATCCAAAACTGCACTTGGCTGGGGCACACTAAACTCGCTGTGCAATGAGATGGCTCTATTAAGTCAACAAGACTAAAAAGACCCCTGAACCTAAGGAAGACAATCATACATTTTGTAAAGCAGTGGAAAAAATATAGATCTTCTTTTGTCCACCACATGAAGGCTAATCTAGTCTACAAAATCTCAGAAAGCAAATAATCCCTATTTGGTTTACAAGTTCTTAAAAAAAGCCTTACTCATTTTGTGCTGTAAGGCAACTTAATCACAACCTATGATAAAGTGTCTTGTGACACAAAATGTATAAGGCTTTTCTATGGACATGTAAACCAAATACAATTAATTGACTTCTTATGTTTACATGTTGGAATTTTTGGAGTACCAGCTCATACTTTCTCGGAATTAGTTTAATCTTCTCCCTTTTGGCTGTAGGTTTAGGGCTCTGAGCTCCAGTACACCTATTACCCACCCACCTGTCATGCTCTAGATTAAATTGTGGCATTATGTCAGCTTTTATGAAACCTGTTATTAATTATAGCCAAAAATAATTTATTGCCCAGCCATTTTGTAATAATGCATTGCAGTTACTTATGTGTAGTATTGCAACACATTGCTACACTTTGCTATTACTCACCACAAGAATACTTTGTTTAAGCCAAAAATGCATATTTAATGATAAACTGAACATAATTGCATACATAATTGGTTTTACACAGCCCTCTGCTTTCCATGTGCACAACCCCTGCCCCAAAAGGTATCTAACAGAAATAAAATGACAATTTAAGGCATTCACTTTTCCATGACAAGCGCAGCTTATCAAACAGTAACAGGGTCAGATTGAAAATTCAAATTTCTAATTTAAAAAATCTAATTTTTCAAGTTTATTTTAGTGGCATTATCAAAGTTCGACGTGAAAATTCAAATTTCAGGGTCATTTTAATGTACTTCGACTAGGGAATAGCCCAAATTCAAATCAAATTTGAAAAAAAATCGAAAATTCGAATATCGAAATTTCTCGTGTACTGTCTCTTTAAAAATTCAACGTTGAATATTCGCCATCTAAAACCTGCCGAATTGCTGATTTAGCCTATGGGGGACCTCCTAGAACCTACTTGGAGTCATTTGGTGGACTTTTAAAAATCAAAGTTTTTTTGGTGAAAATACTGTTTCAAATTCGATTTAATACGATCAGCCTATTCACCTGAAGTTAAAAAAATTAGATTTTTTTTCTTTTAATAAAACTCGGTTTGTCTTTTTTTTATTCGAATTTGGAGGTGATGGGAGTTTAAAAAAACTCCCATCACCTCGAAATTCAACCGTTGTTAAATCTGCCCCTTAGTGTAATTCGCCTAGGAAACATTTAAAATTCTATTTAAGTTTTTAAAAAATCTTCAAATTGAATTTTGAATTTATCATGTACTGGCCCTTTAAGAATTTGAATTTGACTTTTCTCCACCTTAAACTTGCAGAATTGCTGTTTTAGCCTATGGGGGACATCCTGGAATCTGGAAAATCTTGGATTTTTTTGGTGAAAAAACTCAAATTCGATTCGACTTTGATTTGACTTCGATTTGAATTTGATTTGAGTTTGTGGATCAATCCCATTTACCTGAATTTGAAAAATTTGCTTTTTCAAAAAAATGTTTTTTTCAAATTTCGAGTTCATTGAAGTTCATGGGAGTTTTTACAAACTCCAATGAACTCGAAATTTGACCCTTGATGAATCTGCCCCTATGTGTAACTTTCTGAAGGTTCATATAAAAGTGGATTAGTCAGTTCATTTTAAAGTCTGTCAAACAATATGTCATGCCATTTGCATCTATTGTTCAACAATATTAAACTATTTCTGAAATGTAATCATACAGCTAGTGGTTGTTTAAAGGTGTTCACTAACTCTGTATGCACATGAGATATAGCAGAAGTCTCTACTCAAATACATTTTCTGGAAATAAATGTATAGATGGCCTTAATTTATGCCTTCTTCTGTTCCTTGGGCAGGGATGACAGTACCAACTAAATAAGGGAATGCTTGAAGCATAACATAGCACTCTTTGGAGTGCAATACAGAGCTGCACATCCATGTATATAATTTCCCTTTCAATAGTTAAGATTAGGTAAAATAATAATTAATAGTACATCTGAAAACTCAGAAAAAAAAACTGTCAGTAATTAATAGTATCTATATCAAAGGTATTGGGTCTGTTATCTGGCAACTAATTATCCGGAAAGGATGTAATTACAGCAATGCATTTTCTTATTGTGATCTAAGAGGTTAGCAAATTTGAGGTAGCAAATTTGAACCTGGGAAATAGTCAGTCTACTTTACTATTCTTTGGCTCTTCACAAAAAAATATATAGTGTAACCTCTTTGGCAGGAAAATAGAAGCCTTTTGAGTTCAGAGACACCTTCTGTTTCTTTCTGCACTTGTGTGACAAAACAAAGCTACATGCAATTTTACAGTTACACTGCCACTTTTTTAGTAATATGATGAGGCAACCTTATTTATATACAGATTTATATATCTTTGGAATTCTTTCTGCTTAAATATGCTCTGAAACTATGATACTATGTAGTAAAAATTAAATCTTTACATTGTCTTATAACATAATAATAATAATGAATATATAATTAGTTAAATATATAGGTATAACATGAGTTTATACAGTACATGGTACTAGAGTTTTTCTTAATTATTAGTAAGTACAAAATAACATTACACTGCTTTAAGCCTATTATGGTAATTTTTACTCTGGGGTTAACTTTCTTTCGAACAATATTAAAAAAAGAATCTTGATAAGTGTTGGGAATATTAAAAAACATGAATACCATTTGAGGAAATGTAATATTTATAAGCTCCGTAGAGTAAAATTAGTTTGAAGATACAGTTTGTATGTTAGTTTATTGTTGATGGCACATAATTACCGTAACATTAAAGGATTGCAAAATGATATGCTAATTACTGGGCCTGCTTGCACAATCAAGTTCAGTAGAAAGATTACAATATGGTTGGTCAAATAATAACTGCCAATCACTAGCCTATGCAAGAGTAGAGGAATACTCAGACTAACTGTAATTTAAATATTCTGGATATTTTTTTGAAACAAAAAACTATACTGAATGCTGAAATTGGAAATATGCATATTCCCCACATTATTTTTTTGTACTACTTTGTTTATTACTAATCAAAAGGGTTGATTTTTTAACGGTCCAGTCCAGTATAATCTAATTTCTGCACTGATAAATCTGTCACAGTATTTTGCTTTTTCAGTAGCAGAACAAATTTGTGGTGTGTGTTAAACTGAATAATACCTATTATTTTTAATATACAACAGTGAATGATGCTAAATGAATTTTGGAAATATCTATCTATCTATCTATCTATCTATCTATCTATCTATCTATCTATCTATATATATATTTATATATATATATATATATATATATATATATATATATATATATATAGATATATATAGATATATATAGATATATATATATATATATAGATATATTTCCAAAATTTATATATATATATATATATATATATATATATATATATATATATATATATATAGTGCTACGCAATATGTTGGCGCTATATAAATACATGTTAATAATAATAATATATATATATATACTGTATATATATATATATATATATATATATATATATATATATACATATATATATACGATCTTAGCCATTCAGAGCGTTATATAAGAAGTGAATGGTAAAGTTCAGGCACAGGCATTAAAAGGATTAAGAAAGAGTAAGACATAATATATTTAAAGTTAGTATGTGGTTTACTTATTTTACATTCCTAGCCCTTGCCTGAAGATGACAGCAGCACTGTGATTTGTCAAGGCAGGAGTAGGGTCAAAAGGCCTCACCTTTTCCTAATGACAGTGCCTCTAGTACCAAGAAGGGCTCTCAGTCAGAGCCAGTAACAGACAACAAAGACAGATTTTCGTGATGACCTTGACTTCTAGACCCGTCTTCTCTCACTACCCCAGCCAGAACTAAAATCCTCCTGGGAATAAGGCAAGTTAGTGCAGTAAATGTTAAAGGGATACTGCCATGGGAAAATGAATCATTGGGAAGTGGCATTGGCAACAGGCACTGATAATCTAAATATAACTGGTTCTTTTAGGTTAAAGGGGTCCCCAACCTTTTTTACTCGTGAGCCACATTTAAATGTAAAAAAGACTTGGAGAGCAACACAAACATGAAAAAGTCCATGGGGATGCCAAATAAGGGCTGTGATTGGCTATGTGGTCACCCCTAGGTGTACTGGCAGCCTAAAGGAGGGTCTGTTTGGCAGTACACCTGGTTTTTATACAACCAAAACTTGCCTCCAAGCCAGAAATTCAAAAATAAGCAACTGCATTGAGGCCACTGGGAGCAACATCCAAGGGGTTGGTGAGCAACATGTTGCTCGCGAGCTACTGGTTGGGGACCACTGGGTTAAAGGGATACTGTCATGGGAAAAAAAATTTTTTCCAAAATGAATCAGTTAATAGTGCTGCTCCAGAAGAATTCTACACTGAAATCCATTTCTCAAAAGAGCAAACAGATTGTTTTATATTCAATTTTGAAATCTGACATGGGGCTAGACATTTTGTCAATTTCCCAGCTGCCCCTGGTCATGTGACTTGTGCTCTGATAAACTTCAATCACTCTTTACTGCTGTACTGCAAGTTGGAGTGATATCACCCCCTCCCTTTTCCCCCCCATCAGCCAAACAAAAGAACAATGGGAAGGTAACCAGATAACAGCTCCCTAACACAAGATAACAGCTGTCTGGTAGATCTAAGAACAGCACTCAATAGTAAAAACCCATGTCTCGCTGAGACACCTTCAGTTACATTGAGAAGGAAAAACAGCAGCCTGCCAGAAAACATTTCTCTCCTAAAGTGCAGGCACAAGTCACATGACCAGGGGCAGCTGGGAAATTGACAAAATGTCTAGCCCCATGTCCGATTTCAAAATTGAATATAAAAACATCTGTTTGCTCTTTTGAGAAATGGATTTCAGTGCAGAATTCTGCTGGAGCAGCACTATTAACTTATTCATTTTGAAAAAATTTTTTTTTCCCATGACAGTATCCCTTTAACCTAAAAGAACCAGTTATATTTAGATTATCAGTGCCTCTTGCCAATGCCACTTCCCAATGATTCTTCTCTGCTTCTGTTCTGGTACCCTGTGAACTCCCATCGGCATCTAGTTTTTGGACGCCGACGACCATTCTTGGACGCCGGCGACTATTCTTGGACGCCGGCGACTATTCTTGGACGCCGGCGACTATTCTTGGACGCCGGCGACTATTCTTGGATGCCGGCGACTATTCTTAGACGCCGGCGACCTTTTTTGCGCTTGACCCGAGTATAAGCCGAGGTAGAGTTTTTCAGCATATTTTGGGGGCTGAAAAACTTGGCTTATACTCGAGTATATACGGTAATGTAGTACTCATTGTGGCAAAAGGGAAGTGGTAAAGAGGTTATGACTTTGTTTTTCCAGGCTGTGTATAAATTGTTTTAGCGTCCCAAATTGTCCATTGATCTTAGGTGCCACTTTTTGTTGAACTGCTTTGTTACATTACTCCCTCATAGGTAATTTCTTGTTGCTTTGTACTGCCATGCTGCCAGTAGGCAGATTGGGTACTTGGCATCAACTGCTTTGACAACACAAATGTGACATGCACAGCATAAATTGCAACATGAGTGCCTTTTTCTTGTTGAAGGCCTGGGAGTAACCTTGGGTTTGATGGCATTTTACACATGCAGGCTTCCACCCCACTGTTAACACTTCTGTATGTTTGCTGATGCTGAGATCAGCTGCCTGGTACATTTCTCATCAAAATTAATAATGTGACAGAGGACCAGTGGCAAAGGTTGTGAGGCGGGGATTTAGGAAACGTAAAAAAAAGACCCACCCTTTTGAAGATATCCCTTTAATCATAAGCAGGAAGCACTAACAAAAGAAACCAAAAATTAACCCCAATAATGAGAATACGGTTGGAAACACACAGCAGATGCAGGTGTGAGAACTCTCAGTCCAGAACAATTTAAGGTGGAAATGCACTGCCATCAGTCAAAAGGAGACACAGGAGGAAGTCATGGGGGCGGTGGTCATTTTTACAACAGGGGATAATTTACAGCATCTGACATTAGGTTGAAATCAAAGACTAAGCTAGAAATTCTGCTTGAATTCATATTCATTTAATCATATTAGAATGTTTACCAATTCTATCAATATGTCTATTGAGTCAGATTAACTCGATTGGCTCAAAATCAATATTTTTACATCATCCATCAAAAGAAAGGCTAGTTTCTGAGATGTTCAATTTGCATGAGCTATGTTAAAAGCTTTTTTATCAACTGTTCATTGGTTCACAGCATCAACACTGACAGAACAGGACATGGATGCACTTTCCTAGGAGAATCATTAAGACACCATGATGATACTTGAGGATTATGTTAATAACATAAAGGGGAAGCCCAATAAACAAAATCTACTGTTAGCATAGAGCTTGTCAGAATAATATATTTTGTCCTTAGCATAATTATTTCTAAGATTGTACTGTTAATCAAAGACCTATATGTAATTTTAGTCACTTTTCTATATTTCTGTACATACTTCCTACTGCCCTGAACTACAGAATATATTTTCCTGAATGCACGTACATGTGTTTAATACTGTATATACTATAGAGACAAGTTTGGAAGAGCACAAAAGAACATTGAAATAGAAAACATATCGACATTCAATGACATAAAAATAATAGTTGCCATAGAAACAATGAAGGGGTTGCAGGCATAGAAACACTGGTTTCTAGTTTCAGAACACAGAGCCAAAAGTCTTGAATCACATACTGATGCTTTGTATTTAATATTATATATATATATATATTCATAAAAAATGTCAAAAACAATAGTATAACATGCTTATTAAAGAATAAAAGGAAGACTCACTAAGATAGACCAGCATTTAAAAAAACACTGTAGTCCTGTAACTAAAAGAATGTCTAACAAATTCCTAATAAAATAAGTGCTTAGGGGTTTTTATTATCAGGATCATAAATAAAGGGCTGCTTACAATTGTGTGTACCAAAAAATGAATGTTACAAAACCAATTGGTCATCCACAAGCCGCGGTGTGAAATATCAACCAATTGTATCAAAGTCAAATGTGATTAGATTTCAAAAAGTCTGTATGGTGGCATAGTCTGTACAGGATGCAGCTTGATAAAGGGCCGAGATTAGGCCGGAAACATCGTATGTTCCGAATCAGAAGCCAAATGTCCTAATAAAGGCTTTTTATTTAAAAATAATCTCTATGTGGCAGTGATGTGTCATACATTGGATTCACAGGATTCCTCAAGATAGCTGGTCAAACTACCAGAATCTATAAATTAACAGAAAGAAAGAAAGGCATGCTCCCATAGAGTAAAATCAATGGTACAGATTTATTAAATAAAAGGTATGCACTTACAAGCTTTAGAAGTAGATTCAGCTCATTAAAGCAAAAGTCCAACACATTTTGTCATGAATTTGACATCCTCAGAGGCATATAAAAGTTGAAACAATGAAAGAACTTTAAATGAACTGGCCTGACACTGAGGGAAGTGGTATCAGCCTATATAGGAAAGAATGCACATGCGCAGGCTAAAACACTTAGGGAACGGTGAGCTCCTCTTTCTTTTTGTTTATTACTAGTAGTTCACAGCTACACTGTGATGTCTACAAAGATATTTGCATGGAAAAGCTATTCACATTATAGCACAGACATTTTTATACTTTAATGTGTTTTTTTATTGTTATTGCTTGTATCTGTAGCTTTCAAAATAACTTTATTAATGGCAATTGATTAAAGGATCATTATGTAAACAATATGTTTTGTTATCTCTTGAGCTAAACATGGCAAATGACTGAAGCTACTCCTTGCACGGTAAATACAGTAATTTGATTTCCAGTATACAAGCCCCTCCATTTACACTTTGTTGTGACTGTATTGTTAGCAGGGGTCCATTATGCAGGGGCATTATGTGTGCACTTTATATTTTATAAAAAATGCCTATAGGTATATAGAAGATAAAACTGGAGATGATCAAAAATATATTAGTGTTAAAGCAGTGGTATAATATGTATAAAAACATTTTCTAGTGGAATTTAACTCCACAAATGTATACCCACTAAACTGGTACTATTAAATTCAAGAGACAATGAAAAATCTCTGCAATTTCTGTGAAAGCATAGTTACCATATGACCTATTATGATGCTTGCCCTTTAAGAATACAATTCAACACCAGTGTTCTGCACCATTTATTTGCTATATGGCTATTCCCATCTTGTGTTATTGAATCACGCACAAAGCTGTCAATAAATATTTATCGAAATTAGTTTGCTGCAGCCACCCTGCAATGGTGGCAATGCCTTATGGGTAATCTAAATCTAATAATGCATTTGTTTCAGCTATGCTTTCTTGTAATGGCACATTTAGGATACATATAAATATTGTAAAAGAGAATTTTAATAAAAAGACATATTGTAGATTCAGAGTCTTGTATTCATTGTAATTCTATGATACATTCTGTGGTATAAGAAAAAGCTCAAAAATACAGAAGATGTGAAAAATGAATAAATGGAAAAATTGTCTTGGTAATGCAAGGCATAATGATGAAATCAATTACTGTACAATGTATTGTGTCATATCACTATGATCCAGTACCATTCTTTTATACTGCCTGCTAATGATCAGACATTTTACATTGTGTTTTTCCTATAAAAGAGTGAGCATCTGTTATGCTGATGTATATTTTTCATTATTTGCCATCTTAACAGAATAGCCCTTAGTAGCAGAAACCAAATGTCTTTTATTAGATTTTGCACGTATCATTATAATTACACTTTGTGTATATATATATATATGTGTGTGTGTGTGTGTATTTGTGTGTATTTATGTATATACAGATGAAGCCACTTGGATTTGTGAGTTAAATGCGTCATGACTCAGAGTTAATTGAAGAAACTGTGTTATCTAAAGTTATCTTAACTCATTTAATGCATTTAACCTTTTCATTAGCATACCAAAGCACCATTGTTCACAATGGTGAATGCTTTAATTAGATGGGATGTTGTGTCACAGTTTTCTGTGTTAAATGAGATAAATGGGATATCTGTGTTTAGTTATTCTGTGTCAAACAGACAAACCAAAGTGGCTGCATCTGTATATCTATATATCTATATATATATATATATATATATATATATATATATATATATATATATATATATATATATATATACATATACAACAAAGATCAAACTAAAGATGAAAACAGGTAAAACATGGGTTATCACCTCTGAATGTGTCAATATCTAAAAAAAAATAAGTGTCTCCCCTGTTGTTGAACTGTCCATGTGTAAGGCAATGTCAAAGTTAAGAAACAAGCTGAAAATTATAATCATGAGGGACTCACTGGGAACAATTATGTATGTTTTACTGTGCTGCTGTGTGTGTGTGTGTATATATATGTATATATGTGTATATATATATATATATATATATATATATATATATATATATATATATATATATATATATATATATGTAACAATCCAAGAATAAAACCGCACTCCAAGGTCTTGAAATAGTCAAAAAAAGTGGAAAATTTATTTCAACGTTTCGGCACACTAACTCAGGCCGTCCTCACTTCCTGAGCAGCTCAACTTCTGAAATTCAGATGTAGCATCAACAATATCTGCTTTTCCAGCATTGAGAGAGTGCCTATATTAAACACTTGTCACACAACAGTACCCTCTAGTTACATTACATATGGTCCAATTTGAATGACCAAATATTGTTATAAATATTGTTTTCCTCTTTTAACTAAGAACTGGAACATTTTCAATGTATTTTCTTGAGGGCCCCTCCAGTCCATAATACCTTATTTTTATGGGTGCCAATACGAGCAATAAAAATTGTAGGTGAATATGTAGTCATTTTGGCAGTTTTCTATACCTCCATCCTACACCAAATTAGTTTAAAATTACAGGTTGGTGGAATGTGTGTGTTTGTAAATGATTACTACAGTATATACAAGTAAAATAAAATGGATTTAAAACTTCTCATTCAATGATGTAATTCATTACCTATACCTAATTTTTGAATATAAATGGATGTGAGATGGGATGGTTCCTGGCTTTGATTGTAATTAAAATTAAAACCCCAAATTCACACATGCAGTATTGTGTACATTTTTTTAAATGTAATAAAAATAGTATGGATCTACTAGTGTGCATAACAGCAGCAAATAGGTTGACTTTGACTGATTACGGAAAGTGTTCTCTGATCTTGTATAAAAAGAAGGCAATCATTTTCTAGGAGAGGTGCAACATGAAAAATGCATTTTTGAGACTGAGGAGTAAAGCAACAAACTGGAAAACATAGGCAACACATACATTTAGAAATATTTTGCATAAAACCAAGCTAATACAGTAATTGGTTATTATAATGACGATTACATCTGATAGCTGGGATCTGTTTTTGAAATGGTGACACAAGAGTATTTAAATGCTGGTTGGATACTACTGAATGCAAATGCTGTTACGTATATAATAGACATTATAAGAATTGCTCTTTGTTGTCAATAATTAAATCTAAACCTCAAAATTAACTAAAACTCCTACATGTACCTTTGTGAGGTATGTATTGCATTACTGTGCCTTTCTTTGTTAGTGGTTCTGTGAAGTGCATTTTACTTTACTGTAGTTTACTTTGGTAGTAGCTAAGCCACAATTCTGCACAAAGAGACATTTGTTTATCCCAGCACATTCTTATAAATAAATACAGTACATATTGGCACATATTCAACAGTTTACAGCTTGCAAAGCTCTCTGGAGAATCAATATAAAGAGCACAAAATTCTTAGAGCAGGATCTGCCATATCCTGCTTGGGGTTTCAAGTGATATGTCATGTCGTGGAATATGTGTTATGCTGAGATACTGCTTGAAGGCAAAATGCAAAAACTTTCTATGCCTGGATTTGTAATTCCCAATAGTGAGAAAAAATATATCAAGAATTCACCAGAAATCCTAGTCTATTATTTCTAATCTATAAAGAAGGTCAGTCAGGTACATATCTACTGTCAAAGCATTTTAATATTTGACTGTGGAGAAAGTAGAATACATTCTCATATGCAAACTGTTATTAATCAATAGATTGTTTTAGCAGTTATGATATGGATTTGAAATTTGAGAATTGCTTTTCTGTGTTTGCAAATAAATAGTAAAGACTTATAAATCAACAGTCTTCTTAAAGGTTGGGGGAAAAATAGAGAATAGGTGCTGGAATACTGTAATCAATCTCCTGAATAGGTAATAATATTCTCAATATACTTTTTCTATATAGTCTTTATCTAGATAGAGACGGTTACATTACTGTGCTTAATTTTACATTATGCATTCATTCATTTTTATTTTTGCATTATGTTTGTATTGGTTCAACCACCTTAAAGAGATTCTGTCATGATTTTCTGGTATAGTTTTCATTACTAAATTACACTGTACATTGCACTTAATCCATTCTACCATTGATAATTTTATTCTTGAGCCAATAAATGTACTTTTTTTAGTTGTAGTATTGGTGGGTAGGCAGCCATCTCAGGTCATTTTACCTTGTCATGTGCTTTCAGAAGGAGCCGGCACTTCAGAATTTCAGGTAGACTATTGTTTCTCCAACCCAAGGAGTCGCAACTTGGGTTAGCCGTACTTGGATTTTTACTACTGAGTCCTATTCTCATATTTACAAGGTAACTGTTATTGTATGTCAGGGAGCTGGTTACCTTGCCTTCCCATTGTTCTATTGGGGTGATATCATTCCAATTTGCAGTGGAGCATTAAAGAGTGACTGAAATATATTAGAGCACAAGTCACATGACTGGGGGTACCTGGGAAACTGACAATATGTCCATTCCCATGTCAGATTTCAAAATTGAATATATAAAAAGAAAAAATCTGTTTGCTCTTTTGAAAACCGGATGGAAGGATTATGCTGGAGAAGCACTATTGACTAATGCGTTTTTCAAAAGACATGTTTTCCTATGACAGAATTAATTTAATGAAATCTTTTAAGCACATGATTGTGTATACATTTTAAAAGGTAAAACAAATGTAGAACAGTAAGGAAAGGACCAAATAAAGACACTCTGTCAAGATTCAGAAAATTCCACAAATACTAATTTAGAAACGACTGAATACCGAATCTTTAATTGCTTAGGTGTGTAATAACAAAAACCTAGCCTTCTGAAAAACACCTTTTGTCAATATGAAAGATACTGCTGTTCTTTAGATTGTCTTTTTGTCCCTGTTTTCAAAATTCTTTCATTCAGAAGTCTCACAAATTTGATTCACTGATGTTTATTTTTGATACCTGCAATGAAATACAACTAAAATGGTGATAGCAATTTGCAGATGTAGTTCATTTTTCAGGTTGAGTTGACACCTATCCAGTATGGAATAATATCTCCTTTGCTTTCTGCTCCCTATTGCTGATCTGGGGGATTTGTGTGTTCTTCAGAAAGATAAACCATCCGTGTAAGGGAGATTTTCTTCCAACAACAATCACCACATCACATTTCTTCCTTCCTCACAGCTTTGTATCCAGTGACATAATTTCCAGAATGGAACAGAACACGTGCATGGTGGGGGTTAACTATTAAAAAAACCTTCATAAGTACATTTCTGATTCTAAAGCTATAATTCCCATAACATGCTCACATATTTTTACCTCCAACATACATTCAAATAATTTAATTTACTTTAAAAAAAAAATCCTAGTTGGTTGTATTGATTGCAGCTTTCCTAAGGCTAATTTCCAACCCTAAGATTTTTATGAAGATAAACTACAAATTAAGTCTAAAATGTTTTGAAGAAATACATTTTATGCATCTAACCCCTGATAACATCAGCAGTATGTATAGTAAAAAAGTTTAGGGCTGCAATTAGGTCAGAAGCAGTGAAGCAGAATAAACTTGTGAAAAAAGGTTACTGCAGCAAGACATATGTCTTGTAAACAAAATTGAAATATGCATATTTATAATTATGAGTTTTGCTTACAGGGCAACCATCCCCTCTACCAACTACAAACCTCTCCTCCACTCCTATTTTGAATGTAGTTATGGCATTCCTGATAATAGGGTTTAATTTGCTTAAAATAGAAAATACATATGCAAAAAGGCAATGGCAGTGATGGGCGAATCTGACCTGTTTCAATTCGCTGTAAAGTCATGAAACGGTGAAAATTTGCCATGAAAAATTTTTTTTTGACTCACGACAATTTTTTTAGCCCATTGGAGTCTATGGGCAAATCTGACCTGATTCACTTCACCAAAAATCTGCGAAAGGTCAAGAAAAAATCTTGCTCATCCCTAGTGTATGTATGTTTGCAAATGGGAGAGCTGGAGGTGATGGAGGGAAATAAGAACAAGTTTATAAACTTGTTGCATGACAATTTTATGGCACAAGTGTTGAGGAGCCAACCAGAAAAGATGGTATACTGGATCTCATCTCATCCCTAATGACCCAGAACACATAGCAAATGTGCAAGTACTTGAACCCCTGGGTAATAGTGACCTTAATGTGATATCATTTAGGGGCAGATTAAATAAGGATTTCATGGGAGTTCATGGGAGTTTGTAAAAACTCCCATAAACTACCATGAACTAAAAAAAAAATTAATTTTTCAAATCTGGTGAATGGGATCGACCAGCAAACTTAAATTGAATTCAAATCTAATTTGAATTAGATTCGATTAGAGTTCTTTCACCAAAAAAAACTAAAAAAAAAACTAAATTTTCAGGATATATCCAAACAACTCCAAATTGATTCCAGGACATCCCCCATAGGCTAAAACAGCAATTTGGCAGGTTTACGGTGGCAAATAGTCAAATTCAAATTCATAAAGGGACAATGCACACAGTAATCCGTTTGGCAATTCTCTGTCACCATCAACTTTGCAAAGAAGTCCGGTTGATCACTGGGGGGGTCGCTTTGGCAGAATGTGCGCTGCTGGGAGACAGGGCTGTAGTTGTGTCTAGGCTTATACTAGAGTCAATAAGTTTTCCCAGTTTTCGTAGGTAAAATTAGGTACCTCGGCTTATACTCTGGTCGGCTTATACTAGAGTGTATACGGTATAAGGATATAAGGGATAATGTACCTCCTACTGTAAATGATAAGTATATTAGAAGTCACTGAGGGGTTCTGTGACCATATAAAGGCACAAGGCTGCAGGCAGAGTGATACAGGGACTTAAGGTATGGTGATCCAAACTATGGAAAGATCCCTTATCCGGAAAGCCCTAGGTCCCGAGCATTCTAGATAACAGGTCCCATATCTGTACTATAAAATGTCCCCCACTGAATCCAGTAATGATTACTGAGCTTTTTAAAAAACAATTTAAATATTAAATGGACTTCACAAATTCAGCTTCATAAAGGTTCATGAAGTGAAGAATATTTTTAAAGGGTTGTTCCCCTTCCAAACACATTTTCAGTTTAGTTGTTTTCAGATCAGATGTTCTCCAGGAATAAAGACTTTTTCCAATTACAATTTCCAATTTCAAAATCTAAGTTTAAGGTTCCTGTTTCTGGTGTTTCAGTCTGGCAGCTCAGTAATTCAGGTGCAGATTCTGAACTATTACAATTTTGCAACATTTAGTTGATCCATTTCTCAGTGAACTAGATTGTATCTGAAACCAACTGAACTGAAAAAAAGTGTTGGAAGGTAAACAACCCCTTTAAAGGTGCACCATGTTTTTCCAGTATTTTACATCAGTTACATTGGTGATGTGGAATTAAAAAAAGTGCAAGAATATTTGCATCAATACCATATTTTATATATATATATTTGCTTTGATCAATTGTAATGTTCGATCTTCAAAATGGACCAGCACTCCAAAATTTTGAATCATATATATATATATATATATATATATATATATATATATATATATATATAAAGTTCAGAACTGGTGCACCCGTCACTCAATGGTAATGCCTGGGTGCTGGTTGTAAACAGTAATCTGTAACGCACAAAAGAACCGCACACACAGGACTTTACAGTGAAAAACAAAAATTGTTGGCTTTATTACGACGTTTCGGCTCCTAAACTCGAGCCGTCATCAGGAAGTGATGACGGCTCGAGTTTAGGAGCCGAAACGTCGTAATAAAGCCAACAATTTTTGTTTTTCACTGTAAAGTCCTGTGTGTGCGGTTCTTTTGTGCGCTATATATATATATATATATATATATATATATATATATATATATATATATATATATCTTTATATATATATATATATATTACTATTGTTATACTGATGTGAACATTTGCTTTATCTTCAGATATTTGTCAGTGCGCGTAACTACCAATATAATATAGTCACAAAACCTTTGCCATGATCATTATTCTATGCCAATTTGAATGCTAGCACAGGAGATTAAATAAAATATAAATTTATGTTCTTTGCATTGTTATTTTAACTTGCTTAGTGCAACAGTATTGTATGAACAGTTTCTGCAAAAAATGCTAACTAAATTTGAAAATTCCTAATAAAAATAATGGTATAACAAGAAATAATTATTTGAAGGGGCCCTGCATTCAAAAACTTTTTTGCTTAGTGAAAAATATGTAATGCTGAGCATTCACATTGTTTTAAGAGTCGGAAACACAGAAGAGAAAAGAATAAACAAAAAGTGACTTAAACCACTGAAAATATTGAATTAACATATATAAGAAAGTTACTTAGGGGCAAAATTACTAACCTCAGAAAATTCGCCAGCGACGGCTTCGCTCATAGCGCAACACTTCGCCAGGCGTAGATCCGCCAGGACAACGCTAATTCACTAAAATCTGAAGTTGCGTCCAGGACGCCGAATGCTGGTGAATTTGCTCTAGTGTTACTGCGCCAAACAAAGCGAAGTTGCGCTAGCGTTGGCTAATTTGCATATGGTGGGAAGTTAAAGTTTAATGGACGTATTTGTTGCAGCAAATACATTACACTACACAAGCCCAGGAAACCTTAATAAAATAAAATAAAGTTGTTATATTGCCCTACACATGTGCCCAGTGTATAGTTTATGTGCCATATGTTAGGAAATGTAGGGGGGAAGTGGGTTACCCCAAAAAAAATTTACGCTCTTTTTCACCCTAAAAAAGGAAAAGACACTAGTGTTTTTTGGGACTTAGAAAAATGTTCAACTATTTTTTTAGGAACGCCTATCTACTCTATTGCACTTCGCCTGGTCTGAGGTGGCGAAGGTAAGTTTGGCGCAAGAGGTAACGTTCAGTAAAATCCACATCTTAATGAATTTGTGTAGTTACGTTCATTCACCAGAGTGCAAATTCACCAGGCGTTAGAATCTATCTCCTTCACTAGCGAAATTACGCCAGCGACCATTAGTAAATCTGCGAAGTACCGAAATGACCTTATGCTGACAAATTTTCACCCACATTAGTCACTTCGCCTTTAGTAAATTTGCAAAAATGACTATTTTTGGGTGGTGATGCGAGCATACTGCTTTCTATAGCTGTGTGTGTAAATGGTTTAATTGTATGTACGTATGTATAAGTTTATTTGTAAAGGGCTGTTAAGGAGCTGCAGCGCTGTACAGTGCAAAAAGTCAGGGCCGGAACTAGGGGTAGGCAGAGTATGCACGTGCCTAAGGCGCAAAGCTTAGGGGGCACCTTTAACTGCTGCCTACCCCCGCCCGGTGTTCATTACGGCTCTTTGTGCACATGCGCACGCTCCTATGTGACAGGAGCGTGGCAAGCGATGTGTGCCTGTGTGCGTGTGTACGCATGCGCGTGCCTATGTGATTGACAGTGGCGTGCGCTGTGACAGTTTTGTCAGCGTGCCTGCGCGTGCTCAGTGTAGGGGCGACGTGGCAGACTGGGCCGGCCATGCAAAAAGTACAATATATATATATAAATGTATACACAGTGAAGATAAATCACATAATAAATATATACAGAATCATAGGACAAAGAGCTTAAGTGCTATGCAGTATGCAATGCAGTAAGAGAGTGAGGAGTGTGCTGGTCGAAAGCCAGAAAAGTAGATTATTGGTCCAGAGAAAATTAGTAGTACGGGAGAAGAATAGTGATGGGTGAATCTGTGGCGTTTAGCTTCGCCGAATAATTCACGAATTTTCAGCGAAATTCGCGAAACGGCGAATAATTCATGAAAAGGCACCGGTGTCTCGTTTTTGATGCCGGCGTCCATTTTTATGGACACTGGTGAATTTTCACAGCGGTTTCGCAAATTTATTCACCATCGGTGAATCAGGGAATTCACCTCAAATTCCTGCCTGGCGAATAAATTCGCCCATCACTTATAGAAGATGAGACATTTCAGAAGTTTAGAGGCTAGCGGTAAGAGAGAGACAGGACGGTAGTTAGACAAACAGGATGGGTCCAGTGTAGCCTTTTTCAGAATGGGCTTGACACAGGCCTGTTTGAATAACGAGGGGAATAGCAGAAGTTAGCGAGAAAATGAATATATGAGTAAGTCCTGGAGTGAGCACACTGTTTTAGTAGAGGTGATGGGATAGGATTAAGTAAGCAAGTTGTTGATGGAGAAGATAGGAGAAGTTTACAGACTTCCGGCTCAGATATACGATCAAAAGAGTTGAAAATGGAAATAGAAGCTTTAGGGGGAATGCGAATATTGATATCTGAGGGGTGGGAAAATTGTTTGTGGATAGAGCCAACTTTGCTTTCAAAGAAGTCTGCAAAGTCATGGGGGGATATGTTCAGGTGTTAGCGTATCATTTGTAGAGGGATGAAGTAGCGAGTTGGATTTATTGTTATTTATGAGTGTATTGTAGTGCTGCTGTTTAGCCTGGGTTAGGGCAGTACCAAGGCAGGCCATGAGAAATTTATAGTGGAGGAAGTCAGCTTTTGTATGGGATTTCCTCCACATGCGATCTGCCTATATTATACCCATTAGCCACCGTTAACCTACTATGTGAAGTCAAGTATGTCACCATAAGGGTATTGCTCTACAAATAGAAGATACTAAAGACCTAATGTGACTCTAGCCTAACAATTACCAATGGGAATTCGGTCTCAGAGATGCAGTGTAGGGTGCTCTCAATGGGGAAATCTCCTCATCTGCAATAATGGAAGAACATAACCCTTTCTTAAGGAATAAAGGCTGCATAAAAGCACAAGATTACCCTTTCTTTCCATTGACTCATCAAACTTGGTAAAACTTTCAAAAAACAGTGTGAACTGTTTGACACACCAGTGGCAGCTTAACACAAGCCCTAACTGTGGCTAAATTTACAGAATACTGTTTTACAAGCCAAGTGGGTGCTTTGTTATTGATGTTGGTTAATGTGAAAATTCGCTGGCAAAAAATCCACCACATCCAATATATTTGGGCGCGCGTCAGAATAGTCGTGCACATAAAAATTGTCGCCCGTGAAATTTATTCAGACGCCCATTGACTTTTGCATTTGGACAAAATAGGCGCGCATATAAAAATTGTTGCAGGCGTCAATTTTTGACGCCCATTGACTTCAAATTCGCAATTTTTTTGCCAAAATTCACCCATCACTAACTTAGTACATTTAGTGGTCTGTGTAGTATGAATTATGATGAAATTCCATGTGCAGTTATTTTTAGAAAATCAAATAAAATTTAGAAAATGAAATAAACCCTTTTGTATTATTCAGTTTCATTTACTATTATTGTAGGTGTAGGAAAACTTTCATAAGTCTTTTTTATGTTATAAATGCAATAAGATTGTTTTTCACACCAATAGAGACTATTAAGAAAATCCATTAGCACCCTACAGCTCAGATATTACAGTCTAGAGAACAATATTCATTCACGTCTGTTTAGTTCTTAACTAAACATGTAACAAAATGAACAGTATTATTAATAAAACACAACATTTAAAAAGAATGGCGTCTTGAGACCTAAGAAGTGAAGTGGGTTTGATTAACATTTAGGAAGGTCAAAGAGGAAAATGCTATGTTGTTTACTGAGACAAAAGGTCAAAGGAGTGATCTAAGTAAATCAATATTTTCTTCATACTGTTTTAGATCCTTAAATGAGACTTCTGTTAAAAGAAGGTTTTAAAGGCTCCCCCACTGAATCTATCTGTGAAAGCACATTGACTCATAATATGCATTCAGCTCTTCTTACCTGTGCTATCATCATATGCGATTGTAACCGTCTTCCATTTGAAGAACTGCACCAAATCAAGGATTGCCCGACTGAGTGATGAAAAGTCTGGGTACAAACTGACATAGAAAGAGTCTTTGTTATCAGAAACCTGATGTTTCCAGCGAGTCTGAATGTGTGGAACCCCTAATGCATTGCAAATAGATTGTACTGCATTAGCTGATGAACTGTGCGATGGTCCAAAAATTGCTGCTACTCCCAGAGACAACTGTTCACATGCTATAAAAAGAAAAACAGAAATCAGAAAATGGATATATTCTATTTTAAAACTTAATTCAGAACTGCATTATTCTGAACAATTCAATGTATACAGAGATGCTGGACTTAAGGACTTAAAGTAATATTAGCATTTCTTCTGTCTTCATAGAATTTTTTTCATACTGCAGCCTTTGTAAGGCATTATTCATGTGGCCACTTAACAGATCATATGTGTCTCTCATTTTGACATAGAAAACAAGATTTGCGAAAAATATTTGCAATGTAAAAGTGTATGCCTTTGCGTGATAAATGTCTTACTAAAAAAGTTATGTTTGCTCCAAAAAATTACTCCACCTTCAAGCAATTCTTAAAAGTGTGCAATGAGCAATTGCATTTAGCAATACAATAACAGTCTTATGAAGAATATTATATTGTGAGATGTCATTATAAATTATAGAAATTATGATGGAACTAACTACTGGATAGGCATACTTCTTTTAAAGAAGTGGCTGAAAAGGATATGATTTAGTTGCATCTTGAAAAATGGTTGTGTTGCCCATTTGGTATAGTGACAACATTACTGTCAACACCAAATTGCTTGGATTAGCTAGTTAAGCTTTGAACTTCATAGGCAGGTGTGTATAATCATGAGAAAAGGTATTTAAGGTGGCCAATTGCAAGTTGTGCTTCTGTTTGACTCCCCTCTGAAGAGTGACAGGATCCTCAAACAACTCTTAAAAGATCTGAAAACAAAGATTGTTCAGTATCATGGTTTAGGGGAAGGCTACAAAAAGCTATCTCAGAGGTTTAAACTGTCAGTTTCAACTGTAAGGAATGTAATCAGGAAATAGAAGGCCACAGCCACAGTTGCTGGAAAAACCCAGGTCTGGCAGGCCAAGAAAAATACAGGAGCGGCATATGCGGAGGATTGTGAGAATGGTTAGACAACCCAAAGATCACCTCCAAAGACCTGCAATAACATCTTGCTGCAGATGGTGTATCTGTACATCGTTCTACAATTTAGCGCAATTTGCATAAAGAACATCTGTATGGCAGGGTGACAAGAAGGAAGCCCTTTCTGCATTATGCCACAAACAGAGTCGCTTGTTGTATGCAAATGCTCATTTAGACAAGCCAATTATGGAACAAAGTGCTTTGGACTGATGAGACAAAAATTTAGCTATTTGGTCATAACAAAAAGCGCTTTACATGGTGGAAGAAGAACACCACAAGAAAAACACCTGCTACCTACTGTCAAATTTGGTGGAGGTTCCATCATGCTGTGGGGCTGTGTGGCTAGTTCAGGGACTGGGGCCCTTGTTAATAAATATATATATATATATATATATATATATATATATATATATATATATATATATACACAGTATATATATTTACTACCTTCTTGAGCTCAGATAACTTAATATATATATTGAAATTTAAATCAGAGGTTATTTTGTCATTGTAGAAAAACTGCTTTGCTGCAGTTTGGGTGTTTAAAAATCCATTAAGCTTTGATCTGCGCTGATCTCCAGGAGTGTGTATGTATATCTAATAGGACTACGCATACTTTTATTGTGATGATCTCTGCCCCCCTTTTACTAATGGAAATAGTGATGAATAGAAAAGCTTGTCAAATGCATAGTGCAAAGATGGTAGTAAAAGTTTGATTTTCTTTGCTTGCAGCATGCTAAATATATAGCTGTAAAAGGCCCATTATATTTAAGATGTACTTTAGAAGTCTGACTTTCAACCTTTTATTATTTAAAAAAAAAGAATTAAGTATGCAGCATTGCTAGCACATGGCTTATTTCATTTTCTTCTGGAGGTTTGGCTTGGCATTCTTGTTGCTGAGCACAACATCCTATACAGCTTGCTGGCTAAGACCTTCGTATAGAATATAAAGAGGAGATATTGTTTGTGTCAGATCTGGCCATTAAACTGCTGCTCATATTAAAATGGTTTAACCTGAGTTCTTCTGGATAGATGTGCAGTGATGTAAGGTTTAATTCAAAATATCTCTCCTAAATATGGCCCAAACGTGAGAGAGAAAAAATAGTGCACTATTGACTTACGAAAACCAAACTGTATGTACAGTATGCTGCAGAGATTGCAAGCAATCATTTATATAATTTTTATCATTTATTTTAGTTTTATTTCTTTGCATTTCAACATGCCTAGCAACTTAAAGAGACCAGAATGATTCAATATAAATATAGCTGCAATGGTCAACGGGTCCATTTGCACATGTGTGCACTTCGGTGTTCCACTGCATGGTGGTGAGCAGTAACATCAATTGGTGAGAAATTGAAAAGCCCATTGCTTGTAATTTCGCCCAAGTTGGTTCTGTGTTAAAGTTCTGTGTATAAGCCTTGCTCCCCTGTTTTGCTTCCTGGTTTGCCTTGTACCTGTCATTGACTTTGTTTCCCTGCTTTCTGCCCTGACCCATTGCCTTTTACTGTATATGTCTTGTCTGTACATTGCTATTGGAATTTTCTCTGCCATTTTTAGGTTCCCTGTCTATCCCACAGCAGAAAGTTTTCTAAGCCCCAAAAGGACGTTGGTAAAGACCAGTATTAGGAAGGGTGTCCTGTTTTGCTAAAGAGGGTTCCTCAAGCAGTCCCAAGGCTCCAAGTTAACAGGCTGTTACAAAAGCTAAGTGGGGCAAATTCACTAAGCGCCGAAGCGCCGAACGCTAGCGTTAATTCGCTAGCGTTTGGCATTTTCGTTACTGCGCAAATTCACTAACGAACGCTGGCGTAGTTTCTCTAGTGTTACTTCGCACCCTTACGCCTGGCGAATTTTCGCTAGCGACGTAACTACGCAAATTCACTAACTTGCGCAGTGTACTGAACGCTACCTTTTACGCTAGACTTCCTTCACCACCTCAGACCTGGCGAAGCGCAATAGAGTAGATAGGGATTGTTTGAAAAAAAGCCAAAATTTTTTCTAAGTCCCAAAAAACGCTGGCGTGTTTTCTACATTATGGGTGATAGGCTGAAAAAGATCGAAAAAATTTTTGGGGCTCACCTCCTTCCCCCCTACATTTCCTGACTCATGGCAACTTACCTAGACAGTGGGCACATGTGTAGGGCAAAATAAAAATTTTATTTGCTGATTTGAAGGTTTTCTTGGCATTTGTAGTGCTGATACGTATTCCTCCATTGAAATTTGAATTTCGCGCCGTATGCAAATTAGCCTTCACTAGCTTAACTTCGCTTTACATAGCGAATCAACGCTAGCGCAACTTCGCAACCTTACGCTACCCCTGAGCGCAACTTCGGATTTTAGTGAATTTGCGGAGCGCTGGCGAAACTACGCCTGGCGAAGTGCGGCGAAGTGAGGCAAAGTGAATTTGCCCCATAGAGTTTAAAGGGGTCCTTACCAAAAGATACTTTTGACACAGTGAAAGAAAATGTTGTTCTATGCAACTCTCTAATATGCATTAATTGCAGATTTTTAATACTTTTAAAGTTATTTGTACATTGTTACTTTACAATATATATCAGTTTTCTGCCATCCTTAAACAGAAATGGATAAAAAAAACTATTCTATAGACTACAATTACAGTTACTTGATTCATTGAAAGTTTTATATAATGTATATTATGTAAATGTTACTGGGAGAGTGTTTATATGTTCATTGCTATTATAATCTCATGTTAATTTATATAAAAATAAGTAAACAGACCCCTGAGAATTTTATATTTGAATGTAATCTAACCAAGTTATTTTTTATATTACTATTTTAATTTGGATTTATATTTTTAGTCTCTCCAAAGTAAAAATTAAAATGATCCCCTGCACTCAGATAGAAGACTGAGGGGCACATTTACAAAGCTCGAGTGAAGGATTCGAATTAAAAAAACTTCGAATTTCGAAGTGTTTTTTGGGCTACTTCGACCATCGAATGGGCTACTTCGACCTTCGACTACTACTTCGACTTCGAATCGAACGATTCGAACTAAAAATCGTTCGACTATTCGACCATTCGATAGTCGAAGTCCCCATAGGCTTGCCTGAGATTTTTTGATCGAAGGATATTCCTTCGATCGTTGTATTAAAATCCTTCGAATCGTTCAATTCGAAGGATTTAATCGTTCGATTGAACGAATAATCCTTCGATCGCAGGATTTGCGCTAAATCGTTCGACTTCGATATTCGAAGTCGAACGATTTTAGTTCCTAGTCGAATATCGAGGGTTAATTAACCCTCGATATTCGACCCTTCATACATCTGCCCCTGAGTGTGAGAATAGATTTATATTATAATGATGATATTTACTTGCATACTTTTATATGCAGCAGCTTTCTGTAAGGGGTATGGGGTTACCTGTGCGGCGGGGACGCCCGCCGCATGGTCCGTGAGCCGGCGCTGGCGCCGGCGCCATCTTTGATTCTAGGGCATCTTTTGATTCTTAAAGGCGCAGGCACGCTGGCACATTTGCGCCAACACGTTTTTGGTGCACGTTTGGTGCGAAATTTGAATCTATTTAAGGGCCATTCTGTGTTCAGCCCCTTGCCCGTGATAGAACTTTGTTTCTAAGTGGCTTCTGAGCCTAGTGCATCTGTTCCTGTTATTCTGTATCTTGATTATCCGTGTTTGACCCTGCCTGTATCCTGACTACTCTGAACTCTGTATCCTGACCCTTGCCTGCCTACGACAACTCTTCCTGCTTAACCCCTTGATTGAAAACCCGGTTTGACCCTTGCCTGCCTGACGATTCTTATATCTGCCTGCCTTGACCCAGCCTGTCTGACCATTCTTCTGCCTAATCCTTTTGTACCGTGACCTTTGGCCCAAAAAGACTTTGCTAACAGCCGTGCCCCTTCGCCAGCCAGAACATCTCGCCTTGCACCCCTCGTTAAGTCCAGGTGGCACCCAAGTAAGCCGAGGGCTCCTCCCGAAGCCCAACGGTGGTCACACTACTGGTGAAGCCGAACCGAGACCAGGGTGCTTGGCATTTGTTCTAGTATCAAGTGCAGGCCTTAACACTTTCCTAGTTATCTTTCAATATGACATACAATCATATTTTATTTTTATAATTATTTTGTGTTGCTTATCTTTCTGTATGTGTAGACTCCTATTCGTCTTTCATTGTGATGGATGCCTGGTTACTAGGCTTTTTTTTTGAGAAGATGGGCATTTTTTAGTTAACATGCAATTTCTTTAAACATTCCCTACAGCCCCATACGTTGATGATATGTGGCAAATTTAGTTTAATTTACTTTTTGACAGGTGTTTATAAAATTATATGGGGAAGAAACATGGAATGTAGTCCATGGTACTGTTGTAGCTATAGCTGGAGCAGAAGGCCAGGACTGGTTAAAGATTTACATGGATGAAGCAAAAAATGTTAAGTGGATATGTAGAATAGCCGATCAGTGTACAAAATGTCAATCAGCTTTATTAAACTAAGGTAAACATTAGCATACATTATAACCAAATATTATATTTGGAGAACTTATTATCAGGCATACCATTATTAAATGTAAAATTAGCAACAAATAAATACTGGTGCTTTAAAAAGTATATCTACATTTTTTGAAAAATATGAAATAAGAATAAAAGTGGCTGACATGTCTATATTTACTTTGTATTATTCAATGGCAGTCATCCTTAATAGGCAGTTGGATGGACCTCATGGACCTTATAACACTAGTATTGTTTTACTGCATAGTGTATTCTCATTATTCAGAATTCTAAAATTGTATCTTTTTCCGAATGCTGATACATATGGAGGAATGCACAGATCCATGCACATGCCAGAAGGGATGCAATGAATCTCAATATATTTCAATGTCAGAAATGGCATCTTAAATTAATACTGTCTGCCAGGAAATCAAGTCGATTATCTTCGTTTTCCTTCACATTATTATGCATTTAAACCTTTCTAAAAGGAGAATAGAAATGCTATTTAACACTTTTTTAGCAGCCATGTTAGATGAGATACCATGGACTTAAGTCCCTTGACCAGGGCCATGCATTTATAGTTGAATTTGATATTCCAGAATAAGTACTCATTCTTTTTTTTACGTTCCTCTGGCATATAAAAATCACAAACGTTGCATCAACTCTACAGCTACAATGTGCAGGTATTACTATCATAATCTGCAGTTCAATATGTAAAAAATTGAAACTGTAGCAGATGTATTGTAGTCATGCATATGACATACAGAATTCCTTCTGTTCATAGAGGTGAAGTAGGTTTAGTATGATGTTTGTGCATTATTTAGTGTGCGCAAGTCTGCTATTGATTCAGTCCGCAGAGGGAAGACTGGGATTAGCTTGAAGGTGTTAGTAGCTTCAGAGTTCCCCTGTGTCAGTAGGCTCAATTCAGAAGAGTAGAAACGGATGCCCCGGCGCTGTATACAACTATAGGAATATGCAATGAGCATCTTTAATTTAAATTTAATAGACGCTTCATCATACTGAAATAAGAAATGTTCTAAATACAGTCAATTAAAAATTCTGCATTGTTTCTGAAATAATCAAGTTTATCTTCATTGTCCCTCTCTCTGCATCTGTTTCTCTTCAATCTCTCTTTATGCAGCAGTTGGGTGTCAGATATTCATTGATAGTTAGATCCAATATGTCTTATGGGGGATCCTTTTGCTTAGAAGATGTATTGCCTTGTTGATTTGTGAGTAGGTATGCATTTTATGCAAATTTTGTTCTACCAATATTTATTATTATATTTTCTTATCTTTATGGTATATACTTTTTCTAATGAACAAGGTTATGTGCTGTGTCACATGATATGTCTGGAGCATTTTTTAACTAAGTAATTTATTTGATATCTAAAAATCTAAAATCATTTTCTTAAACATATTTTCTTTAGAACAAATAAAATGTAAAATAATCTTTGTCTGTTCAAACATCACTGAGTGGCATTCACTTTTAGCAGTCACTAAAGGGATCCTTAGTTCAGTAATAGCTAGAGACCCACAGTTTGCAGATATCTGCTGAAGACAATAAGGTTATTGAGAGAAAGGTTACCTTTTCTAGATGCTTCAAAGCTGTCATAGAGGTTTATCTTTTGAGTATCATACGTTAATGTTGTGTTTGGCAGTAATGTTCGGTTTCTGTTAATTGTATTCACAGCAAACCTGAAAGCTAATTCTTCTGCTCCAGAAGGTCCAGACTCAACATTTTCAAAAATTCCCCCTAAAATAGAAAAAAGAAGCATTACATAATTATACAATTTTTATTATCTTCTTCCCCTTTTTTATTTTGCAGACATTAAAAACAATGTTTATATTTTTCCTCTTTATTTTTTTCATTTGGTTTAACAATGGTACATTATTTAACTTAAACTATAAATCGGTTTAACATAAATAGTATACATCCTTTTAAATACCATGAAAACATGTGCTAACATAATTCTGTTACATATCATTTTAATGCAGTGTTCTTGCACATCTTTTTACTATAATGCATTTTATTATCATTTTATCCTACTTTGACTGGATGTATATTTGCAGATTTACCAAGGCTCAAATAGGAAATTCAAATTTTCGAAGTTTTTTTTGGTCAAAACTCACTAATTCGAATTGGAAATATTGCAAACTTGATCTGAATTTCGCAATTTATCAAACCTTTACCCTGGGAATAATTTGAATTTGACTATACCTAAAGCCTGCCAAGTTCATGTATAAGTCAATGGGAGATGGTCCAGTGACCCATTTGAAGATGTTTGACCCATTTGTGACTCATTTGAATCCTTCCTGATATTCAAGTTATTTTGTGGAGATTTGAGCTTAGTCAAATTTGACTAAAATTTGAGAGTTTTTGGGTTCATAATATTCATTCGAGTTTTAGATTAGATTTTTTATTACTGAATTTCGAGTATACGTGAATTTATAAGCATTAAAAAAAAATTCACATGAATTCACAATTCGACCTTTGATAAATGAGCCTCTAAATGTCTCCAGTTGGAAACTGTACAATATATTTGCTCATAGTAGAAAAGAGTTGATATTTTATGTACAGAGGATCGGGTTGGCTATAAATCTCAAGGAAAATTTGAATATCACTCAGGCTATTTTGGTGAATATTATGTTACTGTCATGCAAAGATTGATGGACACTTCAGTATACATAGTAACAAGTTAAATGCTCAGTCATAAAATGCTCACCATTTAACAATATGTCCATTAGGTTCCAACTTTCAATAGAAACCAGGGGGTGTGGGATAGGAGCAGCAGTAATAGTTCAATAAGTTACAATAAAAACCTGAATATCCTGCCATTACACAGCACTGTAAAACTTTTATTTTATGCCCAGACACATCTACAGAAGGTTAAAGAAGTTCATTTCACATCAGCAGGGTCATAACAACTTTTGTCAGCGTTTTAAATGTAGAATAATCCACCAATGAGAATCTCCCCTGAGCTGTGTAATGCTGGCTTTATGTTCTTTGTTCCTGCAATGGCAGTGGAAGCTTAATTCACAGTTTTCTAGCAGTGACCAAGGGAGGTTCAAATTCAAATATTTGCTCCTATTTCAATGTTGTTCTAAAATTTCTGAATTTGTATTAAAGGACATGTAAACCCTACATTTTCATACCATGTATATAAATTGGCCATATCTTCCCCACCCAAGTCACATCATTTGTACTGCATATACCCCCTCCATTTACCACCGCCATTACATTTTCCTAAAACAAATAGCAGCTTTCACCAGGTGGTCGTTTTCCCTCTGACACATCATCAGAAACATTGACATCTGCAAACAGGACATGTATGCTGTAAAGTCCATGCAATGCAGGTTTACACTGACACAACATACTTTGATAAAAAAGTTCTGCTGGGATTGAGCTCTGTAATGGTTAAACTGAGCTCAGGAGAGGTGGTTAGGAGAATAAAATAGGATCAGACAACTAGAGTTTCTATGGAACCAGTAATGTTGTCTCTTAATTGGCTGATAGACTATAGGGTGTGTTTAGAATTCTGAGTTGAGAAGAACTGAGCATGCTCATAAGTCAACAGCTGAAGCAAATTCCTAAGATGGCCAAGTGGGTTAGAGGAGGAGAAGGATTTCTAAGTTATTAAGGGGATGTTGCAGCCTTACTGTTATCCTTTTAACAACCAGACTAGCAGTTATCTAAAGATTTTAAAGTGGCTGTTCACTGATTACGTTTTTATGGATGAGGTTTACATGTCCTTTAAGCTTTATAACTTTTTTCAAAAAAAATCATAAAACTTTAAAAGATTCTGAGTTTATGTAGAAGTAAAGGGAAGCTGTATATGACTAATTTAAAGTGTTTTTTTCAAATGCAAGTTTTTCTAATTTTTTAACCCATTGAAAAAAATACAGTACAAAGTTGAGGTATTCTAATATTTGTCACAAATTTGTGTATACAAATTTTGTATATTCTGATTTTTATTAATTAATAAGCAAACATTCTAGTCTTTGAGTTTATTCAAAGTAGAAAAAACTTTAATATTACACATATTTGAAATCAGGCTTCTTTATCCCAATGTCTGATTACAAAGTAATATAATGAAGTCAGAATGATATAATATATATAATAAATATGGCAATAGTGGTTCCAAATTCACGTTCCTTTAACTGTATAAATTACATTTATAAGGAACATTTATATTTTACAATAGATCAGTAACAATAGGAATAACAATATTCAGCATAATATAATATTACCAACATAAAGGTCACTATTAAAATGAACCAAATTGGTATGAAGATTTAAATAGCAAATTAGCTATGACAAAATCATAATATGTATGCTAACCAGACAGATTCACCTCTGTCTACAATTCTACTAATCAAAATATCTCCATTGCTCCATCGTTCCAATATTTCTGTAAAAAGCTGAGTAGTGTGTAGAGAAGCACTTCATAATGAATGTTAAGTGGACCATAGCACTGTTTAAAAAAGATTTTCCGTTTTATCGCATTTTAATATATTATTGTCTGTAGTGTTCTGCCATGAAGGGCATTATGTTCCTATTCTTGCACAAAAAACAGAATTTCAAATCACACAGAGACTGCATTATTTAACATATTAAGTAACGTTCAAATTTCCCATAAAAACAAAAGGACTCTTGATTTATGGACTTTCTCGTAAACTGGAAAGAAAGCGTGTCTGTTTTTTTCAATGTATTCAAAACATTTTCAATGACTGTGTTTTTCATCTTGGTCATACAGACTGGGTATCAAAAGGCAAGTTTATAACCTGGTTTTACATAATATCTTCCATAGCTAATTTATATAGAGTGCAAGAGAAACAGAAATACAATCAATAAAGACTCAGGACAGACATTTGGAATCATTTGTGAGAAATGTATGCCTCTCCACCTGAGCCACTGTATACCTACAAAACGAATACTTAAGCAACGTATAGTTTACATCATATTAAGGAGCAGATTTATCAAAATTCAAGATTAGAACTCCCCACAGAAAAACTCACTCACTTTATATTCATTCATGTGGGATTTTTAAAAGCATATTTATCAAAAGATGAACTCCACTGAGCTCTAATCTCACATTTTAATAAATCTGCCCCAAAGTGGAATCTTACCAAACTAGAATATATATTTAGGTAAATATTGCCCTTTTACATCTTTTCCCTTGACCCCCATTGTATGATATTCTCTGTGCTGTCTCAGAGATCACCTGGCCAGAAATGCTACAGCTCTAACAATAACAGGGACTGGCCCTTATTTCTTAAAATACGGTAGTAATTTTCTATTTAGGATTACCCAATGGCACATACTACTATAAAATATATTATTGTGAAAATGATTTATTTACAAGAAGCAGAGCCTTACATCAACTTTACAGAGCTTTACAGAGCTTTATGCAATATATTTTCATAGAGACCTGTATGGGGGTATATCATTCCTTTAAGTGTGATAATTAATGTTCCTAAACAATCAGTTTTATATATAAAACATATACCTCTGAGGTGTATGACTAGGCAAAAGGAATGGTTCATGTCAAACTATAAACTGGGTTTTTGCTCTCTGGAGAAGAGGCATTTGGGATATGCTTGCTGTTAGAGAAATTGATAGTGAAATAGGGGGAAACTATATTCATGCTCTGAAACAGAAAAAGGACTGGACTCCACCATGTAGAGTGGAGGGAAGCAGTGCTAGGCCACGTCATGAATGTGGCCGAGGCAAAGCAGGCTTATTCATGCCACACTCATGGGAGCAGGTTTGAAGAGTGCCGCAGGGGGTAAGTCAAGGAGTACCACACAGAGTACAAGCAGGCTGAAGATCCCACTGGACCTATGAATTAGGATGTAGTTGAACAGAAGAGATATGTGCCTGATGACCTCCCCCACCATTGTGCCCTAGGCACGTGTCTCTTCTGCTTACTCCTAGTTCTGGCCTGAATGAAAGAAATTTTACATATAGCAGTGAAATTGTTTTTTACTATATTTGTGCAGGGCTGACTTTACATAGTGGGCGCCCATAGGCCCACTTCCGTTAGTCGCCCCTGTCCCCTCACCTTTATTCGTGAAAATTTTTATCATCTGGACTGGAGCAATGGGGATTGACCCACAAGAATTCAAAAAAATTCAGTGCATCCCCAGTGTTTTTGAACCAATGTGGGTGTGGTTGGGCAGCATGCCGCCCCCTTAAATCCTGCTGCCCTACCTTGGTGGTCTTTCCACAAATCTGGGCCTGTATTTGTGCTTGAAAAGTTAGTTATTTGGATTTTAATATTATTAAAGGGAAGCTTTACCCCTGGTCCTTAAAAACAATTCACACAGCCCATACTGTAATTAAAACAATATGTCCAATAAATAATCAATTTTTATGAGAAAAGAAAATATTTTTCTAATTATATGTGACACTGCATTATTCCATAATGAAACACTGCCATTTTAAGTTTTCATCCCTCTGCTCATTTTGATGAGTTCATTGATCTGCTTTGATAAATGTCAATTCATTAAATAGCCTCCTGACTTTCTATGCAGCGTGTGCAGTTGCAGCTGTGTAAATTTGTGATTTAAAAAAACCATGCTGCAGTGATTCACTAGTATTTAAAAAGACAGATATTTTAATGTTTTGTCTATTCAGTAAATGAAAGTTAACTTTAAGTCACTCTCTTTTGTTTTATTCTACATTTCTAATACAGTTATAGGACCTGTTATCCAGAATGCTTGAGACTTCGGGTTAATAGATTTTTCTGTAATTTGGATCTTTATATCTTAAGTCTACTAGAAAATCATGTACATTTTAAATAACCCAATAAGCTGCTTTTGCTTTCAATAAGGATTAATTATTTCTTAGTTAGGATCAAGTACAAGCTACTCTTTTATTATTACAGAGAAAAAGGAAATTATTTAAAAAATTTGGATTATTTGGATTAAATGGAGCTTTTATATAATGGGTTCCTGGATAACGGATCCCATACCGGTAAGTTTTTTTTTACGCTGTTTTGATGCTTTTAATGAATGTGGTCTGAAGCATTTTACAGAAAGTGCAGATTTTAATTCACTATTTTGCTACCGAATGTAAAAAAATAATTGAGCTGCCAATCCTTCAGCAACTCTATAACTTGCTTTGTGTATATGTGTGTGCATGAAAGAGTAAGCAATGAATGTAACAATGCTACTCATGCTATAGGGGAATGAGAAGATGAAGGACATAATAAGGACACAGTTACAGTATGACAGAGAGAATGAAAAGACACAAGACCATCACTGAATATAAATGAGGAGATGCGCAATGGCTAAGAAAGGAACTGTAAAGCAAAGATGGAAATTCTGGCTCAACTAAAAAAGAATATAATAATGCATTTGATAGATTTTGTTAAGGCAACTGGAAAATTGTTACATGAGGAATATGAACACAAAAATATCGAGCAGGTAAGCTGGCATGCCTGTGAAGTGGGAGATTGTTTCTCAAATGACAATGGTATTCTAAACAGAAATGATAGACACAGTTAATGTGCTCGTGATGGCCAAATTCAGCTTCTTGTAAGAGACGAAGGAGACCTTTGTTTCGACTGAGGAAAGCAATTTTCTAACATTGCCTCCACTGAGAATTTAAAAGAAGACATATATTGCTGCAACAATCAATTGTGATAGGATCCTTCACTTGAAATTAATCTATTCTGCTTTTGAAGGTAGATACACAATGTACTATTGCTATCTTCATAAACAATATGTGCATTATGAACAAACAACCGAGCTAGATTGAAACTGCTCTTTTCAGTTTCACCTCATATGCTTAGGGCATGAGCTCAGCATTGTTAAAAAAGATTACAGCACTTTTTATGCATGCATATATATTAAAATCGTATTCTTGTTCCAAAACCAGACTTTAGCTAAATAATTAGAATAGCTTCCAATATACAGTAAAAAGGCAACACATTTATATTTTAAGTTATAGTTCTGGTAAATAGTTCAAATACTAAAAATCTTAAATCTCACTTCCATTTCAGGCACTCTATGGTATTTTTTTTTTTAATAGTTTTAATCTTAAAGGGAATCTAAACCATCCATAAAACTGTCCACCAATGGCCATTAGTTTTCTTTAAAAAATGCAAGAATATTCACCAATGAGAATGCTACATACAACCAATTATGTTTCTGTTCATGGTGTAATTAAAGCATGGACAGGGTGGACTTGCTCAGTCCTAAAAAAATTGCATTTAATGTTTCTAACTTCGGAGCAAGAACATAGAATCAGAGAACCAAATTAAGTGGGATTCAAATTTTGTATTTTAACTTGCTGCTGGCTTTGGTGTGCTGGGGGAAGCAATATTGCTTTGAATCCATCCATATGTTGCTGGAGTGCAGTTCCCAGTATGCCTTAACTTTGACAATATGTTGGGTTTTGTGGCACAGTAAAAAAACTGTAAAATATCTTTGATCTGAAATTAATTTTCTTGGTGTATCAGATTTAAATAGAGATAACATTTGCTAACAAAAATACAAATAAATTAATACGTTGCCTGTTATTGACAACAGTAGTCTAGTGTTGTGCAAATACATTTCATCAGGACCAGCACCCCCTTTAAAGTGTAATTGTCATTCTTTAAACATTTGCAGAGAACAGGTTTTAAAATTCTGTAATTCAATATTGTGAATAACAAATACAGTACTGACATCTATGTTATGAAAGGTTCCCAAAATATGCTGGAATACAGGAGTTCCTCTCACTGCTCATAGTTCAATAAACATTCCTTCTTTTTTGCTAACATAAGGATGTGCAATATATTTTGCGACATTTCACTGAGTAAAAACACCCATAGACTGAAATGGATAGTAAAAAAAAAGTAAAGTGGTTTGGAAAATTTTCATGTAAAAAAACACCCATTGACGTCAACAGATTTGTAAAATTTTTGCTGATTCGCAAATATTTTGCCACAGTCACATTCGCCCATCATTGCAAGCATTTTTAGGTTTGTAGAGGCTTATCATAGTACATTTGAGTGTTTATATATTAGTTCATTATTATTGAAGAAGAACAAAAAACAACAAACCAAAAAAAAAAAAATCCCGAATGTTTGAAAAACTTAGAGACTGATTTATTTATTCTCAAGCCTTTAGGCTCTAGCATTCAGTTTCTAAAACCACACATGTGATCAGCTTGTTGCTGTTCATCATTTATTTTCCTTGAGTGGGTTTTTCAAAAACAAAGAAAGAAAAATATTGGCAGTGGCACGTAAACCCTGGAGCCTGGAGGCTCAAGCAATAATAAGGGGCAGATTTATCAAAGTGTGAATTTAGGAATCACTCACTCACTTTCTATTCATTCCTATGGGATTTTCTAGAAGCATATTTATCAAATGGTGAACTCCATTGATAAATATTATTTTAAAATCACATAGGAATGAATAGAACATGGGTAATTTCACATTTTGATAAAGCTGTCTTAAATGTGCCTCCTGGTATCTGCGTTGTATTTGAACTCAAATAATAATAACCTAGCATAGTCTGATTCAGGACACTTCTCTAACTGGCAGATTTAAGGGTCAAATTTCGAAATAATGGGAGTTTTTTGAACTCACATAACTTCAAATTTGAATAAAAAAAATACCTACCAAAATGTATTAAAAAAATTAAAGTTTTATAATTGTTCCACTGCCCTCTAAATTTTTAGGGGGCCGATTCATCAAGGGTCGAATATCGAGGGTTAATTAACCCTCGATATTCGACTAGGAATTGAAATCCTTCGACTTCGAATATCGAAGTCGAAGGATTTAGCGCAAATTCTGCGATTATTCCTTCGATTATTCCTTCGATCGAACGATAAAATCCTTCGAATCGAACGATTCGAAGGATTGAAATCCAACGATCGAAGGAATATCCTTCGATCAAAAAAACTTAGGCAAGCCTATGGGGACCTTCCCCATAGGCTAACATTGACTTCGGTAGCTTTTATCTGCCGAACTAGGGGGTCGAAGTTTTTTTTAAAGAGACAGTACTTCGACTATCGAATGGTCAAATAGTCGAACGATTTATATTTCGAATCCTTCGATTCGAAGTCGTAGTCGAAGGTCGAACTAGCCCATTCGATGGTCGAAGTAGCCCAAAAAACACTTCGAAATTCGAAGTTTTTTTACTTCGAATCCTTCACTCGAGCTTGATGAATCGGCCCCCTAATGTTGGTAAAACAACTAACCAATTTATAATTTGAATGCAAGAAACACATTCTATGAAACACATCTTAAAAAGAAAGAAAAAACCTTTACAATTTCTGTTATTTTTTACCATTCTGACACCTAACTTTTTATGTAATGTGTTCTTTTTATGGCATTAAAAATGTTATTTGCATGAATTGATCTTGTGGGCAGTACCAAACCTATGTGCAAATGGAACACAAAGATAATGAATCAAACATATAAATGTATAGAACAAAGCCCCTTTTTAACTGTTCTAACTTAGAACACTTAGGGGCAGATTTATCAAAGGTTGAAGTGATTTTGAGCTATTTTTTGTGTTCTTGAGGAATAGTCCAAATTTGATTTATTTTGAATTTGAAAAAAATTATTAATAATTCTAATCAAGTTTTGAAAACTCTTTTTGTGTTTTAGAGCAAAAAAAAAAAAACTTCAATAGAGGTAAAAGCTTACGTTTGAACATTGATAAATCTGCCCCTATATGTTTTTGGAGTCTTTTTTTAATTACCCCTATAATCAATTATTTATTACAGTTTCATTATTCAGTTTCATTACAATAGCCCATTTGAAGAAAATTATGGAAATTACAGAGCCATGAGTATGAAACTCATAGCAGGTTTCCTTGATGATTGATTATATATATAGATATATCTATATATATATATCTATATATATATATATATATATATATATATATATATATATATATATATATATCTATATATATATATATCTATATATAGATATAGATATATATATCTATATATATATATACTATACTTTTCTATATCTCTCTATCTATCCAGATATCTAGTATCATCGTCATATTTAATTTATAAATATGGGTATATATTTTATTTTGTCGCAATATTAATGACAAACAAATTGTAACTGTAATCTGGTCATTATGAAGATTCCCACAAATCTGCAGAAGCTTTATTAATTATGATACAAAGCTCACTTGGTTTAACATGGAAAAAAGTAATTGTGATTTTTTAGTATTTCTAAAAGTTAAATATATAGCATATGTAAAACACTAGACTAATATGTATTTATGAAAGAAGTAACATAGTGAAGAATTTTTTTGAGGCTCAGATTTCCAGTTTAATCCATGAAGGATTAACATATTTTGTGTATTAAATATTTTACTTTTTTATGTTTTTAAATATCTAGTCAAAATATTTCAGACTACAGTTTTCTTACAGTGTGACTTAAGCTATCAATTTCCAAGCACTGGGTTAGAGAAATGGTGATGGAAAAATGATCTTCCTGTATTAACATCTTCTTATAATAGATACAAATGCAGACTATTCACATGTGAAATAATAACAGGGGTAGAGTGACTCATATTTTACATTCTTTTTACTGTTCATGTTTATTTGCAATTTTATTGATAAAACCATAAGTAAACATGTGTTCAAATCTGTTTGTGTATGCCATAGTAAAGGTTGTTCTCCTTGTTTGTACAAAATCTTCTTCTCATTATAAACAACTAACTTGTACTGTCAGAAAATTGACTCTATAATGTCATGGGAAAACATTTGTTGAAGAAAAATTAAGAAGCAAAATATTCAGGAGTTACTTTGTTCTCTGACATAAGGTTAGTGCAGGCTAATAAGGTAATTTGCATTATTGATATAAAAATAATGTTGATCCTCAGTTAAAACATACTTATTATTACTATTACTGCATGGAAAATCTTTTACAGTGTCAGAAATACAGAACTTGAGCTAAGATCTAAAAATGTCTAACATATAAAGCAGACAAATACATACTGCTGTTTGTAATCATGCACACGGAATGATAAAGGTAATGTTTACATTGTACAAATAGATGTAGTGTAAACTGAATTTACAGTTTTACTTCTGACTACATAGTACATGGCTAGGGCATCATCAGTGTGCAGGCTTTCCAAAACATTAACAGAACTCCACCAAAACTACTTATTGTATCCATAAAATCCTAAGAAGAGGGACCCCCTGTTAGGATGTAAAAGGCCAAAACAAAACTATTACCAACAAGCATTCTGAAATACTTGTCATTTAACCCAGATGAGGTCACATGAGGTGGGCAATTAAAAGCAGGTAACCATGAATGCCCATCTCCAGGGACACAGTGTATGAGGCACCTGTGAACCATCAGCACCTTTGTGCTTTCTAGTGTATGAGGTGTAGCCTGAACCCACTGGCAAGCATTCATATCACAAATTGAGAACTGAGATTAAGGAGCATGGATGGGAAACTTTCTCCCTGCTATCCTACCCACCATAAACACTACCTAGCCCTCTTTCTTCTGGAAAATACCTACCATACTTCTGCCCCAATTAACTGAACCTTGCTCCCCCCCTTCCACCTCAAAGCCACACTAACCCCATAGACCTGCCAAAAACCTATTGCAGACCTGTCCCTTCCTTATGCAATCAAAACTCCTTCCCTTATGCTCCTCTTCAGTCAGAGCCCCAGGATATTCTCTTATACCTAAATCTCTGTCTTATTTTATATGTGCAAACTATTTTGACCTAAAACTCTTCTAATCTCACAGAGCTCAAGTGCAGTTTTTCTAATTTTATTTTATTTCCTGCACATTACACAGGCGTTTGTAAGATAATATAAGAAGATTCTATCTCAATCAATCTGGACCTTGAAATACAATCTTACATTACATCTGGGATGACCTGAAATAATAGTTATTCTTTCTAGTGATAAAATATCACTAGAAAGGATAAAGTATGAAAACGTTCAAGAAATATTTTCCTGTGATTCCAATAGGGTTCAGTTATGGCAAATGTTCATAAGCCATGAAAATATATTTTGTTGACATTTTGGGGCATATTTATAAAGGGTCGAATTTTGAATTGAAAAAACTTCAATTTCAAAAAGACCAACCGAAGTGAAGTCGAAGTTTTTTTTGGGTCAAAGAGGTCCACAGTCAGCCGAATTCTAATCGTACGATCAAAGGAATAGCGCATTTGATCGAATTCGATGTCCCCCGCCAAAAAATGACGATTTCTCGAAGTCCACCAATTGACTCCAAATAGGTACTAGGAGGTCCCCCATAGGCGAAAACAGCACTTCGGCAGGTTTTAGATGGCGAATGGTCGAAGTCAAAGTTTTAAAGAGACAGTACATGATAAATTTTGATATTCTAATTTCAATGTTTTTTCTAAATTCAAATCGAATTTGGACTATTCCCTAGTCGAAGTAAACAAAAAATAGCTCTAAATTCGAAGTTTTTAACTTCGAAAATTCACCTCAACCTTTGATAAATCTGCCCCTTAAAATCAACTACCTCTAAAGGCCTATTAAGAATTTGAATTTGTATAGTTTTAGAGTTTTTATTTTTTTCAAATAAACTCACAATTTAAAAAAACTTGACTTTTGCTTATTTGTTATAAAATTCAAATATGAAAAACTTGGGGAAAAAACTTGAGTACCTTAAATTTCTGTTTTACTCATCATTAAAAAAAATTCTAAAACTCAAGCTTTACATTTTTTGTGTTTTTTGTACTTGAGTTTTTTAAATCATAGATAAATTTTATATTTTTAAAAAAAACTTAAATTGTAGTAAAAATTCAAATTTATGCTCAGCCCCCTACAGTTTTATGAAACTTGCAACCGTTTCTTTCATAGGTTATTATGCTTTTCACCAACTTCGTAACAATAAAAACAGCACATTTTCATTAACCTTTTATTTGTTAGGAAAATAATAATTTTCAAAAAAATTGTCTTTTTGTCAATAAAATGGAGAAACATTGGCCTTGGTAAAATTTGCACCCAGGTGTATAAAGACCATGCCATGTGAATAAAACCTATAACTTTTGTAAGTTACAACATTATATAAGCTTTGATTTTAGCTGCAGCCTTCAGTTTATTCTTGGCACACTGTCATTTTAGCTATGAATTTTCAACATAACGGGAATCAGGAAATGATAAATTTTAGAGGCAGAAAGAAATCTAATGTTTTTATTTATTTTATTTCATATAAATTCATAGTACTGTTCATTTCCATTTTCTTAGACCTTGAGTTTGTGTACCTTGGCAGTGCTAAAATATATAACATTATATTAAAGAAATCTCTGCCAAGAACAAAAATGCATTTTATTCATATATTTTATTTATACATGATAAATCTTTTTAGTGCAGCATATAAATTTAAAATGACAGTGATTGCTGCAAGTGAAAGTCATTTGTTGCAAAACAAAGTAGAAAGTAGAAAATGAATATGATGGGTCTTGAAAATATATTTTTAGAAAAGTGTGAACTGGTATGTGAGATTTTCATTAAGATCAATAAGAATGAACTGTTCGTGATAAATCCTATAGCAATGAAATACAAATGCCTAAGCAAATACTTTAGCTTGTGAGAAAACAGGTCTAAAAGTTGGTTAAACCCTTTTTCAGAATATGATTTTGTTTGAAGATGTACTCTATTAAATACTGGTACCACATTAGAGTGTTAGCCAGATCAGTTCCCTTGCATTACTATATTTTGCAGGTAAAAGTGAGATTGAACATTGTTCAGGGAATTCATCAGCCTAAGTCCTCACTTTCTGTCAAAGTAGACCTGCCATTGCCTGCATTCTATTTGAATAAGTCTTTTTTTATCAGATTGCTGAAAAAATGTATCCTACTTATTTTAAATAAGCTAATACTTTTATAAGGTGAAAAAAACCCCAATTGCAAACTTGTTTACAACTACAAGGCAGCAAAACTACTGTTCCACAGATTGTTAATTCCTCACAAACATCAATGAATCTGTGTGCTCTTACATGGTTCCTTTTGCTACCACCCCTTGGGATTTACACTATTTAACACATTAAAATAATTAGTTGTATTATTTTCCCTCAACAATTATTTGTTCACATCATTATACTTTTAACTCTGAGATTAAAGCAGCATGGCTGCAATATAGTTTCCATTTTCAATCCTAATTAAACCAAACTTTAACAGCCCTTAGAGGAATTCCACAGAGAAATATAAAAGGAAGGCTTTCTCTAAACAAACATCCAAGTAAAATTAAAAAAAACCCATGAAATTAAAGTTTTTATCAGCTTGAAAGTTTTGTGATTAGTATAAAATCATATTATAATTAATAGTAACAATTTATATCAGAAGAAAAGTGAAGTCAAAATTGCTGATGTATCGGGACTAAAGTTTGGCATTTCAGGGCCGAAGAGGTCAAAGCTTCATGTGTTAACGGAGATAAGACAATATCCCATCTAAAAGAGGATGCTGTTGGATCATGTGAATAGTCATATAATTGAGTGAGAGGATTGGAAGAGGAATGGCTAAAACAGAAATAGAGAGAGATAGAGACTATCTGGAACAGACTATAGAAATGGGTAGCTTTAAAGTTTGCTGTTAAAAATGAAAGAAAGTAATAATCACTTTGGTGTGCCAAACTGTGATGCACCACCCAATGATTCTAATCTCAAACGTAAGACCCCTAGAAACAGTACCTGCCCAGGGTACTATTGTAGGAGCATCATGTTGCCATCTTCTTGCTATTCCTTAAAGGACCAGTAACATCAAAAATTTTTACAATAAATTTCGTTAGAGTAGAACGAAAAAAAAACACCAACACAAATTAAAATTTAAAATAGCAAAGCCTTTATTAAGAAATAACTTACAGAAATTCCACTTCCTGTCCTCTTCAGCAACGGCGAAAAGGCGACCATCCATCCTGCAGCACTCGATTTCTCCTCCCTGGATATTCACAGATCTTCTTCAAACTCCTTCATCCAGCAGCAGTAGGAAGGCGATGTCAGTGGGTTCCATTGAAGAGAACCAGCTGGGCGATTTTGCTTGGGAGTTCGGACTGAGCCTGATTATATGGAGCGGGGCAGATACCGGCGCTGGGGAGACTGACCGCAATGACTGCAGACAATGACTGTAATGCTCCGCAAACCATGGACTGTGTTTAGGCAGTAAAAACATAGAAGTTTGCACCGGCCCTGCTGCCCCCACACCGGTACCCGAAAATAAAAGTATTACAATGAGACGCTTCTATGCACTAACCGATACGAATTCCCCCAGCACCCTCCTATCTCAGGTACCTCCCGTGCATGCACATCAACCCGGCAGCCCAGCTCTTACCTCCTGCTCTAAACTGCCAGCCAGAGGGGTGATAATCAGAGACGTCTCCTGCGACTGATGGAGCTGACCGGCACCTTGTACTTGTCACACGCCATCTGCGAGCAGTCGGTCCCTGATCTCCCTGACGTGCCGGTCAGCTCCAGTACTTGTCACACGCCAATCAGTCCAAGCGCAATCGCTCAGCTGCTTCACTTGCAGGGACTTACAAGCAGAGGTAACCGGGCATATTCGCACTGGCTTTTTGTTTCTATATTCAGCTCTTCACGAAGAAGAAGAAGATAAGAAGATAGCAGAATAAAAATGATGGTATTGTGCTCCTACAGTACAGTACCCATGGTGCAGTTTTCAGCCAGTAAGAAACACCGACCATGGATGTATTTTGGTTTCCAGGTAAAGAGAACCCCATGTACATCCATGGTTGCTGCCTCTAAAGAAAGAATATAAAATCTGCATTTCAATTGTTATTCGTTTTCTTATGAGACAATTAAGTAATCTTACAGTTACTACGAAGGCACCTGTGACTCTGTACTTACAGTGATGTTTCTAGTGGGTTAAGAAACAAAAGAAGAATTAGAAGAATAACGTTTCACTTAGGACTTCAGTTTTGTTTTAGGACTTCCAGTCCAAAAGGCTAGGGCCAGATGAGTCGGATCTCGGCTTGCAGAGCAACGCAGGCTCAAAATCCGCTCCTTTCCTCTGGTTGCAGGCAGACGTGGTGGATTTCAGCACAAAAAGCAAAATCTCTCATCTCAAATCCTTCTGGCCCTAGCCAAAGAACTTTACAGAAGCTGATAGAACCAATTGACTACTTAGAACCCCCTTATAATGAGTTGCTCAAAGGCTGCTGTTTACATTAGGCAGGGGTTTATTAGTTTAAAGGTGAATAGGGAGCTCTGAAAAAATGACCCCATTTAGAAATAAAGGGTAATGTCGGTGAAAATAATCCAACTGGCTTTAGAATGGCAAAAAATAGGAAAATATTGATTTTTTTTTTTTTTTACTACAACAATAGGCTAAATGTCATTTTAACACAAGCCCTATTTATTGTGCCAATTTTTACAAAGGTGTTTTCAGGTGTTTACTGTCTCCATACTGCATGGCTTACCAATAAGCAACACAACAGGATAATGCACAAATGCATATTCTGGTTTCTAGGCATCCCTTTAGCATTTATTTTTAACTCATTATTATAAGCTGGGCAGCACAGGTGTTTAAAGCACGGCCACAATGAGACCTAGTTTCAAACCTATTAATTTAGTAAACATAACATTATTAAAAGAACATGTTTATTCATAGTTTTATGTATTTTATGTATTCAGCACACATTGCTACTACTTTAACCACTTATACCATGCCGCGTATTTACCATTTCCATTTAGTGTGCAGCTTCTTCTCACATTTAAACCAATATTTATGATATTTTTTATTCACATGATATGAACTGAATGTCTATTAAACAAACCAATGTATAAATAGAATTTTAGGTTCCTAATGCCTGCAGTACAAAACATCCCTATGGATTTATACATTATATAATGATGGGTTTCCTGCCAAAATACACTTCTTGTGGCTATAAACATCCTTTAGGAAGTGTCTTCTTCAACTTAATGCAGTAAATATGCCAGTTAGAGTTGGTGTTATCATCAACACAGTTTGTTTCCCTAAAATATGAATGTCAATACACATTTCCAACAGTCAAATACAAATCAAATATCAATTTATAGTATACTAAACTGTTAAAATGTCGAGCTTCCCACCCACAACAATAATTGTTCTCCCGTAATATAAATTCCCAAGCCCTGTTGTTAAATATCTACAAGAAAAGACTACAAATTAAACATGCTTGTTTGTCTGAATTGAACATTTTTATATATAAAAGCATGTAAAATGTATGTACAGTATGTGCCACTATGTTTGCATAAATCTGCTGTATATCACTGTATACAGAGGTAAAATACTGGAAATTCATGTTTGCAATGCAAAAGCGAGTAAGAATTATGAGGCGGTCTCTGACCTAATGGGCAAACACAAGAGAGGTTATTTACAAATGACCTAGGTGCAAGTGCTAGAAAACTAAGGGGCCAAAGTCTTGCCCCTTATTGCTTATTTAGTAAACAGTTGCATCCAAGGCTCTCTCCTGGACAGACCTGTCCTTACCACCAATCATAGTGCGATTTTTGAGGCCCAACATATTAATATGGCTTATGCTACAAACAGCATTGTCTTAAATCCAAAATTAGGAATTTTAACCGCCATTATTCATGATAACATTTGTAAGAGGGATATAAAAGGAAAAGTCACATATTATATAAAATCGCTCATCGTCTTTTTTTAGGTAATTCTATGTTTAAATTACCAGGCATATGAACACATTCATTCATAAAGGAAGGCATTCACAGATCTTTTTTACGGATTAATTTGTTCTATTTGTGAACCGTTTCAGCCAAGGTCTCAGGAGACTGAAAATTTGGCTTACAAATACATTTTCCTAACAAATACTCTCTCTCCCAATGTTTTTCTTTCTCTCTCTGTCTATGTATATTTATGTATATATATAAATATGTAGATATCAACATCAGCATAACAAGCCCCTATAAATGGACATGCATTGATATGGGTATGGTAAAATAGAAACTGGAAAATTGATTCTGCAAACACGTGTGTGTGTGTGATGTGCTCACAGTAAATAAATATATTTATGTATTTATATATATATATATACATATATATATATATATATATCTGTACAAAGCGGAGTGGAGCACTTAACCTGTCCTAGACTTAGTCCATATCCATGTAATAATATATCAACAAAAAAGTCCAGACAATTTCAAGTGAAATAAGGTACATTTTTACCAAAAATAGGATGAACATGCAAACATGCAACGTTTCGGAGCTCCTGCCCCTTTATCAAGCATCATTCATCACATTGACATCATATCCTATTTAACATACTCAGTAGTCTAGACACACACATTGGGTTAATCGTACCAATCAAATATATAGTTCTAAGACTATTCTGGTTACATAGTCAATTTCCTATCTTAAACTAGTATCTATAGACAGTCAGTTAGAATCAGTTACCGTGCGTCATATCAGAAAATGTATCAAAACAAATGTATCAATCTACTCCCAGTCAATTTCCAGATAATAGTTACAAAAAAGCATAACGGTCATATTCCCTATTAAGTCCTTTGGGATATAGTGTTTGTAAAGTATGGATCCAAAATTTCTCCCTCTTTTGGAGTTGTAGGAGTCTGTTGCCCCCCCCCCCGTCGTGGGGGGGCAAGAGACTCCAGCACCAAGGAATGCTGCAGTATGTCTAGCCAATTTAAAGTGTGCCGGAACAGGTAATTGTAAAACTTCCTTTCTAATTGTGGATTTGTGTTGACTCACTCTGTCTCTAATTGGCTGAATTGTCTCTCCTATATAGGCTAATCCGCATGGACATTTGAGCATGTATATTACATACTCTGAGTCACATGTGAAGTGCCCTCGTATATCAAACTTTTTACCAGAATGTGGATGTGTGAAAACATTAGAGCATATCACACTTGAACATTGGTTACACCTCCCACACGGATACATGCCGTCTCTTAATGGGGTCAATACTCGCTGTGGACTGGAACGTAATGTTCCCAGGTCAGCCTTGACCAGCCTGTCCCTCAAATTCTGAGGACGTTTATAGGACAAGAGAGGAGGTTCCCCAAACTCTGGGATATTGAGATAGGCCCTTCTTAGAAGGGGCCAATGCTTATAAATAATTTGATGAATCTTCCGTGCACAAGGATGATACATGTGTACAAATGGTATACGAGCTTTCAACTCATGTCTCTCTTTTCTCTCCTGAATAACGGACTCACGGGTTACTTCCCTCACTCATTCTACCTCCTGGTTAAGCATCTCCCCAGGATATCCTCTTTGTTCAAACTTGTGTGCCATTTCTTTCAAACGGATGTTACTTTCTCTTCCTCTGTTACTATGCGTTTGACCCTTAGCAACTGGGATCTAGGGAGAGAAGAAATGTTAGCCCTAGGATGCGCACTCTCATATCGCAACAGATTATTGCGATCCGTGGATTTCCCAAACAGATCTGTGTATAATTGCCCACCTTTGTGTCCAAAAATGTCACTGAGTCATAACTATACGTTAATGTGAAATTAATAGTAGAGACACATTCATCTAGATATTCCTTGTCACGTTCGATCCCTACTGGATTTCAAGGAATATCTAGATGAATGTTCATCCTATTTTTGGTAAAAATTTACCTTATTTCACTTGAAATTGTCTGGAGGCACAGGCTTGCACTCACAGGACTTACGAATGAAGAAAAAGGTGTTCATTTGGCAAAAACAACTAACATTTCAGCTAGCTCCCTAGCATTTTTCAAATATATATACTCAAATATATATATATATATATATATACCACATAATCAGTAGTAATAATTATATATATATATATATATATATATATATATATATATATATATATATATATATAGATATATAGATAGATATATGTATATAGATATATACTTCAAATGAAGACCAGCAATCATGCCTACAAATAAAGTCATTCTGTGCTTACAGTCAACCATGTCAGGTTTGCTATGGGTATATACAGTACATGTGTTTGAATTGTAGGCTTGGTTGCATTGAGAAAGCTGTTTGCGGTTTCAAATACACTTTGAATTTTTTGCAAATCATCTTGTTGTTGCTGGTCTTCATTTTAAAGTATCTGGATCATTTGCCGTGCACCGGAGGCAAGTAATATAGTACTGCCCCTAAGTCATATATGCTAGAGAGCTAGCCAAAAAGTCATTTTTTGCTGAAATAAACTTGTTGTACTTCTACGTAAGACCTGATAGTGTGATCCTTCGATGGGACTATATATATATATATATATATATATATATATATATATATATATATATATATATATATATATATATATATTATACCTTTTGCGTCCACTTCCAGGTGCTGTGTCTAAGCTGAGTTGTAAAGGAAAGCTGTAACGACACACTCCAGTTCTTTTCTTTCAGACTTTATCCAGCATAATTCATGCATATTAAAAGCATCAACGTGAAAATGCTTTGACTATTCAACCATTCAATAATCGAAGTACTGTCTCTTTAAAAAACTTCGACTTCGACACTTCGCCACCTTAAACCTGCCAAATTGCTATGTTAGCCTATGAGGACCTCCTAGAACCTATAGCCAACATTTGGCTAAGTTTTTAGAAGTCTAAGTGACTTCTACAATCATACAATTAAATCGTTCGAATCGTTTGATTCGAAGTACGATCGTAGTACGATTGTATTATGTTAAAAATCCTATGAATTCGACTTCGAATGTCAAGCTAACCTATTCGATGGTCGAATTTTGAAGATTTTTTCACTTCGAAATTCGACCCTTGATAAGCCCCTTTATCTCCCAAAGGACTTAATGAGTATTGCTCCTACAGTTGTTTTCTTGCTAAACGATAGATTTTAAATCTTAGATTGTTGCTATTTGGGATCCTATTCATAAGTTCCCCTATGTGCATATTCCCTCAAATTGCCTATTACAAGCTCATTAGTTACACCATTTATGCATTGGAGTGTGATGTCACCAACAAGGCGGGACTTTTAAATCTTTATATTTCGTATCTTTATTGTCATTTTTATACGAGTTAATGAATCTTGACAATGGCCCAAGACCGTGGACCAAAACGTTGATGCTTTTTATATGCATGAATTATATTATTATTATATATATACACAGTATACACTACGGACAGAAAAATATCGACTCTCATTGTCAGGGTTAAGAAAATATATCCGATGTTTTTCTTCCCTTTGTGAAGCTTTTTTTAAGATGTGTTGACCAAGGCATGAAAACTGAAAATATGAAGTGTACGACAACTTGCATGTTAATGTTAAACAACTGAATCTAAATATCATTTTGTTAGACTTCAATAGCCAATCTGACAACAATGAGGCATATTTAACATACATGAAACAAAGAAGCCAATTAAGCAAACTGAATAAATTATTATGCTTGCACCTGTGGAGAATGTCAGCATTATAGGACTGCGTGAGACAGTGCAGGCTATTATACAGACAATCGTTTTAATGATCAGATGCAGAGCACTAAGTGATGCACTGGACTTAGAGTTACTTTTATGATGACTAAATAGACACCAATGAATTCTTTTCACTCTCAGAATTTTGATAATACCAGCTGCAACAGAACATAAACTGCACAGAGAACTTTTATGTAAAAAATTGTATGTAGTAACTGTTTTGATTGTTAGACTCTACAGTGCCGAGAACAAATGCTAGTTATGTTTCAACATGCATTACTTAATATACTTAATTGCATAAATATTTCCATGCTTGCTTTGGAAACCAGTTTACCGTCATAGCTCACATAAAATTTTGGCCACTCTAGCCTTCAAAAATCAGCCAATTTGTCATGATTCAGACCAATAATCCATTTGGATTGATAATACAGTAATTGTAAATCATTTCAGCACACATCAAAGTGCCTACTAATGCAAATCTGCTGTAGATGTGCATGCCCTAAATCATCCCAGCAGAGTGGATTTTTAAGTGTTAAGTGACTGGAGGAAAATTGGCATTAGCTCAGCTGTAATAAATTACTGATAAAACAGAGTGAACTCTACGTCCATCCAAGAGTTGCAGCTATGGAATCAAAATGAAACAGGACATAGCATGTATAGGTATAAAAACAAAAAGCAAACCTGAGAACATTAGGACGAGGCAGGGGTGGTCTGGTTAAGTTTCTTAAAAACATGCAGCAAAGTAAGCAGCAAAAACTATAGTTGTAGATAATGGCTGTGTTGTGGGTTTGTAGAATGGCTTGCATTTACCTTCAACTACAGATGAAGCCACTTGGATTTGTGAGATAAATGCGTCATGACTCATGGTTAATTGAAGAAACTGCGTTATCTAAAGTCATCTTAACTCATTTAATGCATTTAACCTTTCCATTAGCATACCAAAGCACCATTGTGAACAATGGTGAATGCTTTAATTAGATGGGATGTTGTGACACAGTTTTCTGTGTTAAATGAGATAAATGGGATATCTGTGTTTAGTTATTCTGTGTCAAACAGACAAACCAAAGTGGCTGCATCTGTAATTCTATATAACTACAGGGACATGGTCTAATCCAGGGATCCCCAACCTTTAGAACCCGTGAGCAACATTCAGAAGTAAAAGGAGTTGGGGAGCAACATTAGGATGAAAAATGTTCCTGGGATGCCAAATAAGGGCTGTGATTGGCCATTTAGTAGCCCCAATGTGGATTGTTAACCTACATTGAGGCTCTGTTAAGCAGTACACCTGGTTTTTATGCAACTAAAACTTGCCTACAAGCCAGGACTTCAAAAATAAGCACCTGCTTTGAGGTCACTGGGAGCAACATCCAAGGGGTTGGAGAGCAACATGTTGCTCACGAGCTACTGGTTGGGGATCACTGGTCTAATCGGTCACTTGCTTACAGTCTGGTAACATAATTCTAATAGTGAAATAATTGTAGAGGCAAATCAATTTGCATAAGGATGTTTGGTGGTCACCAAGTACCAGTTCACATGAAAAAGGACTGAACTTTGCATGCAAAGAGAAGAAGATAAAATGTAGATCTATGGTTGCCTGCTCCGCTCCTGTGTGTGTATTAATAGGAATGAATGTGAACTGCTTGTCACTCTGCACACAGGGCAGATGTAGACCAGAAAGGGCAAATAGTATAGTCAATCGAGGTGTTTTCTGCTCAACTATTTTCATTCAATATCCACCCTCTGTGAGCACTGATAGGAGGATGTGGTTCCTGACATTGTTCACAGAACATTAGCCAGATTAAGACAAAGGGTTTTCTCCGCCAGTGTTTTTCCACCACAACAGAAAACACTTCATGTAGTCAAACAAAGGACAGATCTGCTTTTTTTCCACCGTTGTTTTTATGCCACCATAGAAAATCCTATGCGTGCCACAAGCCTAATGGTATTGCTCACTTGCAACCAGTCTCTGAGGAGAGAACTACAAAGATCTTTAGAATCAGCGAGCTTTATACTGTATATACTTGTACACATATCCCCTTTGTATATATTTATGAATCATGTCCCCCTTTCTTCAAACACTCTTTGTTTTTATAGCGGTACATTTAGTTAAAGGGATACTGTCATGGAAAAGTTTTCCAAATTTTCCAAATGAATCAGTTAATAGTGCTGCTCCAGCAGAATTCTGCACTGAAATCCATTTCTCAAAAGAGCAAACAGATTTTTTTATATTCAATTTTGAAATCTGACATGGGACTAGACATTTTGTCAATTTCCCAGCTGCCCCTGGTCATGTGACTTGTGCCTGCACTTTAGGAGAGAAATGCTTTATGGCAGGCTGCTGTTTTTCCTTCTCAATGTAACTGAATGTGTCTCAGTGGGACATGGGTTTTTACTATTGAGTGCTGTTATTAGATCTACCAGGCAGCTGCTATCTTGTGTTAGGGAGCTGTTATCCGGTTACCTTCCCATTGTTCTTTTGTTTGGCTGCTGGGGGGGAAAAGGGAGAGGGTGATATCACTCCAACTTGCAGTACAGCAGTAAAGAGTGATTGAAGTTTATCAGAGCACAAGTCACATGACTTGGGGCAGCTGGGAAATTGACAATATGTCTAGCCCCATGTCAGATTTCAAAATTGAATATAAAAAAATCTGTTTGCTCTTTTGAGAAATGGATTTCAGTGCAGAATTATGCTGGAGCAGCACTATTAATTGATTCATTTTGAAAAATTTTTTTTTTCCCATGACAGTATCCCTTTAAGAAAGTGCTTCTGACTACTACTTGTCTGGACTCTGATTCAGCTCAATTAGACATTAGAATGTACTAATAATATGTCCTTTTCAGGGGTTGAACAGAGGTCTCCTGGGTGAGGCAATTCTAGTTTTGTAAACTTGAGAATGCGTTTGAGCATTATTCTGCTTTTCTAATTTTTTTTAAAATGTTTCTAACAATTTATTTTATCTTAGAATTATAAAATGTTTTTTAAATGCCAAAGGAATCACAAGACACGCTCATAATAATCAATAATTGCATAGACTGTAAACAGCATCACTCTTTTTATCTAATTTTTTTAACACAACTCCTTTTTTAACACAACTTAATCCTTTTTTAACACAACTTAAAGTCTTCTGAAGAACTGCAGACATATGCCTGAAAAGGTATACTTCCAAAATGATAAGGGGAATGGGTCTGCTCATTTTACACAATCTCTAATAAAGGAAACGTTATCTTATAATATGTACCATATAAACCTTATTTACAGAACACATATAATAATATATGAAAATACTTGATTTTCAGGTAGCATAACTCAACAAATTCTAGAAAATGCTTTATTTTATTTTATTTTCTGCAGTACATTGGTACATTGGTATTTTTCTTTCTGCTGTTGCTGAACTGAGATTAATTGCTTCTTGTAGTTTAAAATGCCTTACTGTAGGACTTTGGAGAGTGCTGATTTCTAGAAATAAAAGTAAACATTTCATCCTTTGCAAGAGTAAGAGAAAACTTCTCATCATGTTTTATGTAAAATTAGCAAACTTAAACAATTTTGCCATCAAAGCAATACTGCTCTGCATACAGCTGTTGCAGTGGCACTTTTGTATATATCATTTTGTTTCATTAGCAGCAACGCAGTTATTTCATCTTTGGTATAAAATGCATGATATACATTTCTTGATACAGACTTGCCAACGCCATTGATTTTATGCCCCCAAACTCTACTAATACAGAGGTTCAAGTACATAAAAGTGGCATTTGGGATTAGAACTGTTTTACAAAAACTTATTTCTACTTCCAAGTAATGGGTCCTATCTATTAACACAAGGCTGAAATATGCAAACAAGTAGTCATAGTCACATAGAGACACTCTAAAAAAACCCCGGCAGTTCATCACTGGATGTGTTTATGCTCACTCTGTCACTGGATAAAGTTTTGTTTTGTTCCAATTAAAGAAAGCAAATCCTTGCTCATCTCCAGCTCCACTCCTCATAGTTTCACAGATCATATAGTGGTAGCATAGTACAAGACATTCTCAGTCAGAGAAAAATGTGAGGAGAGAAATATGGAATAACAGAAATCACAAATAAAGCAGAGACGAAGGACAGAAAGCTAAAACATGCATTTTATAAGTTCTCTGAAGTACAGTATAGTATTATACAGACTTAATAATATTATCTAATGCAAAGAATGAAGTCAAGGAGGCAGTATTTTCAGAAATCTTGCATCCGACATTCAAAAAAAGAATCGTGCCAAAAGCAGGCTTGTCAGCAAACATTAAAATATGTACTAGGCTACTGGTGTGGTGAAGTGCCCAAGAGACCAATTAATGGAAAACTAAACTATATGTTATAAGGGCAATGGTACATTGAGCTGTTTTGGGCACATTGAGTGTCACATTTTTAAGTAAGCTAAAACATTTTTAACTAAAATTTACTGGCAAACACTCCTTCCAGAGCTTGTCAGGTGATAGCTGTTTTATCATACTTTTGTTGAAACAGAGTGACCAGAATATTATTAAAGGAATCCTGTCATCAGAAAACATGTTTTTTTTCCCAAATGAATCAGTTAATAGTGCTACTCCAGCAGAATTCTGCACTGAAATCCATTTCTCAAAAGAGCAAACAGATTTTTTTATATTCAATTTTGAAATCTAACATGGGGCTAGACATATTGTCAATTTCCCAGCTGCCCCTGATCATGTGACTTGTGCCTGCACTTTAGGAGAGAAATGCTTTCTGGCAGGCTGCTGTTTTTCCTTCTCAATGTAACTGAATGTGTCTCAGTGAGACATGGCTTTTTACTATTGAGTGTTGTTCTTAGATCTACCAGGCAGCTGTTATCTTGTGTTAGGGAGCTGTTATCTGATTACCTTTACATTGTTCTTTTGTTTGGCTGCTGGGGGGGGGAAGGAGGGGGTGTTATCACTCCAACTTGCAGTACAGCAGTAAAGAGTGATTGAAGTTTATCAGAGCACAAGTCACATGACTTCGGGCAGGTGGGAATTGACAATATGTCTAGCCCCATGTCAGATTTTAATAGGATATAAAAAAAATCTGTTTGCTCTTTTGGAATGGATTTCAGTGCAGAATTCTGCTGGAGCAGCACTATTAACTGATTCATTTTGAATTTTTTTTTTCCCATGACAGTATCCCTTTAAGTTTCCGTTAGCAGTTCTTAGCTGGCAGTTGTTTTAGTGCCTCTTTTAAGTACATGATTTTTGGACCTTGAATAATATTGCCAGTTGGCTCAATCACAATGCTATTCCAGGGATGTGTTTTTATTCCTAGTTCTGCCCAGCTGAGTGTATGCCCCCTGTCAATGTCAAAAAGATTTTTATGCAATAAGATTGCCAAAGATCTGTGTACTGCAGGACATACTCGTGTAAAAAAATGTAAAAAGCTGTTAGTATTGCAATAATGTGTCTTGCATTTTTCTCTTTCCTCTTACAGATCCTGATGTTTATCCGAGCAGTCATCAACAAGTGTTGATTCTTATTAATAGTATTTAAAGTGAAAGCCTAAACATTTTCAAGGTCATGGATGTCTGCCAGCTATTAATATGCATTAGCAAACAAAAAAGTAGAAAGGTAAAAAAAAAAAAAAAAAAACCAAAATGCAACATCTTGCTAGGATGCTAGATTTACTGACTGAACAAGGACAAGTCAATATCAGATTGATATTATATTATCATCTCAATTAAGAGTGCTTAAAAACTAGGATGGAAGAGAACAATAGGGGCATGGGAGATTATTCTTAAAATCCTCCCAAAAAAACACTGGTTATGGGGTATTGTTGAGAGACTTGGGGGCACATTTACTAAGCTCGAGTGAAGAATTCGAAGTAAAAAACTTCGAATTTCAAAGTATTTTTTTGGGTACTTCAACCATCGAATAGGCTACTACGACCTTCATCTACGACTTCGACTTCGATTCGAACGATTCGAACTAAAAATCATTCGACTATTCCACCATTCGATAGTCGAAGAACTGTCTCTTTAAAAAAGACTTCGACTACATACTTCGGCAGTTTTAACCTACCGAGGTACAATGTTAGCCTATGGGGACCTTCCCTATAAGTTTTCTACGTTTTTTTTATCGAAGAAAAATCCTTTTCGATCGATCGATTAAAATCCTTCAAATCGTTATTGATCCTTCTATTCAGGCCCTCTCCTATTCATATTGCTAGGTTGCTAGGGTAATTTGGACCCTAGTTACCAGGTTGCTTAAGATGCAAATTGAAGAGATGCTGAATAAAAAGCTAAATAACTCAAAAACCTTCAATAATAAAAAAATTTAAACAAATTGCAAATTGTCTCAGAATATCACCCTCTGCATCATTAATAACAATATAGAGGATGAGGCCAAGTAAGTAAAGAAATGGTGATTGCATATAAAAGAACACTTCTAAGGAAGATGGGTTTCATCTGGTAAAGTTTAGTAGAAAAATACGCCAGATTAATCCGTGCTAGGTACAGTATGTCTGGTTTAGCCAAAAAAACACCAATGAACAGCGACATTATAAGAATACCTTATAAAACAACATTTTGATTCTCAGGGAAAAAATGTTTTTTTGGACTGAAAAAACACCAGTGCAATTGCAAAATTTCACCAGAATTATGTAATTTTCCCATTTTTTTCCCACAGTTTTGTGAATTTTTTGCCCAGTTTAGCCCATCACTACTATCAAGATATATTCTCATATTGCTTGGAAAACTGTAAAGTAATACTGTGTTCATGATGGTAATTTTTACCTTTTTCACCATAACATTGCAACAGTTCACCAGTACAATTAACATGAAGCTACACCTATGCTCAGACATAGCTATCAGAAGGAAAAACAAACATGAAACACTGTATTCTAAGTGAGGATTCCCAAGGAATTTACTTTACCCTGAGCCCTGCCAACTAAAATACCTGTGCTAAGCAGGTGTTGCCTATGAGTACCAACTCCACACTATCTTAGGGCACAAACACTTCTTCAGTGCTGAGGCCTTCCTCCGCCTCAGGCCCTACAGTACAACCACCCTCCAGATTAAGGTTGATACAAAGAGTAAGAAGCACGTTTTCCTCCCATTTTTTTAAACTAGGGAATATGAATGTCTTACACTACCCTTATGGAATACCTTCCACTACAGGATACGTCACGACTTGGGAATTTATTAGAAGTATGATGTGGGTCATAAGACCACCAATTAACTAGTTAACACTGCTCAGCAGTTTATTAAAATCAAGAAGGCAGTGCAATTCAAAATTGGAACATGTTTTCTGTTTCCACACAAAGATCAGTTGCAGCATCCATCATTTGTATGCCCATTTTAAGTATCCAATTTACACAATTCTATAAAGCTTTCTAAAAACGTTGTGAGTAGGATCTATTATCAATTGGGCAAAAACATTGATTTTACATTGTGTAACAATATTGTCTTTTCAAACCAAATATTATATTATGTTAAAAATTAAGGAATTAGTTTGCAATGGCAAAGGCATCTAACTACATCCTGGCTAAGGCTATAAAAAATAAGAAACAAGTTTAACTATTCATAAAGAAATCAATAGAGCGTGTAGGATCTAGAATACTTAAATAAAATGAATATAATTTATTTCAAATTTATTAAACTGATAAAGACTTCTCCTGTAGGCTAAATTTGATAACTTGTCTCTAGGGATAACATTTCTTACAAAGTATATTTCTACACTGAAAAACATCTGCTATTTTCCAGGAAAGAAACCTTTGTGTTGATCTTTCCTTCAAGATTTTATAAATTACATTTTATTATTTCTACTTTCCAAAATGTTGCTCTTCTGGACCAAGCAAAGTTAGAGAACATTAGATTGCCAGACATTATGAATGTCATGCAGTTCTGAAAGTTTTTCCTTTGCCAAAATAATTGCTGCTACTTTTTTTTTGTAAATGTCGCTTGAAAACTAAAAATAGAGAAACAAGACTGCTCTGCATGCTCCAAGTTGGAACTATTTTGTAAATGTTTCCATTATGGAAAAGGCTAGCAACAAAAGTCCTTGGGATGATAATGAAATAAACTAGTCTTTAATGTATTATCTTTTGTCAAACTGTCAGTCATAATTGCAGGTATCTCTGTATTTATCCCTTCTTAACAAAGAAAATTTTCTTGTTCTATGAACAACTGGCAAACGTACCAATTGTTTACAAGCATTCATATACAAAGCGAAGTACAGACAGCTGAACTCTCGCTAACATTTGAAGAGCAGCCAGCATTAAACATATTGCCACATTGACATGGTGCATTTTAAGAATTCATCTTCAGTAATGTTAACCTTGCTTTTCTTGTTTTTCCAATGATGTAATAGATATTCCTTTTGGTTCTGATACACAGCATACTCTATAAAGTAACATTATGCATTATTACTCTATTTTATGACATAACATTGTTTAAAAAAAGTGATCAACAACCTTCTACAATGTTTTCTGCTATTTGGCCAACATTTGCTGTGTTAAATTGTCATTTCCAATTGTAAGGCAACTGCCAGAAATATTAGACACAAAATACGACTGGAATTTTTATGCCAGCAAATCTGCACAAGCAATTAGCAAAGCAATTAATGAGATGTAATTCTTGGAAGGCAACTCCACACAGGTTCTGTTCATGCATCATTTGTTCAAAAATTAGCCAAGATTCAGATCCTAAAACTTGCACAACACTGTATTTATTATGGATTTTCCTCCAGGATGAACATATTTTATAAAACAATGAAAAGACACGGTTTTGTTACAGCTGTATCACACTGACTAAATGTATCTGTCTGATATCCTTCATATATAAGAGCTACATTAACTTCTCAATATTACAAAACATGAATTAACCAAAATACCTTTTCCATGTTGCCCCCTTTTTCTTTTATGTCATAAAGCTCATATAAATATGAGGAAAAAGAAAACAAAGGAACTGCAGCTTATGGGCTTACATATTTGAAGCCAGTAGCAGACTAAGTTGAAGTCAGCCAGTTGTTGGCTAAATGTAGTAAATCATTTTTCTGAAAGAGACCACATAGTTAAAGCCAGCTGCTAGACTGGTAAGGGAATTATGTCCAAAAATGTTGCAATTTACATTTTCTATTTTTAGTTGTTTCCAAAATACCAGCAGTAAAAAGTGTGTTAATAACAATATTTATCAAACTGTGTAATAAACCAATATTGACATCTGATCGATGGGCATTAGTGGATGGGTTACTGCATAAAAATAATGAAGAAAACACATATAGGGGAATGTAATAAAAGTCGGTAATGGAAAAAATATTCTCAACTGCGAAAGGTTTTGCCTTTGTGAGAACAAATCTGCCTTTGCGTGAATTTAATATAACTTTTGTGAAATCCGGAAACTGTTTAGCGACCACTTCCGACAGGGGAAGAAGGTTTTTGAATTTTATAGTTCGCGCCAGTGCACAGTTGGGGGCAGATTTATCAAGGGTCGAAGTGAATTCGAGGGAATTTTTGAAGTAAAAAAATTTGAAATTCGAAGTAATTTTTTGGATACTTCGACCATCGAATAGGATACTATGACTTCAAATTTACTTTGAATTCGATTCGAAGTAAAATAGTTCGAGTATTCGACCATTCGATAATCGAAGTACTGTCTCTTTAAAAAAACTTTGCCTTCAATACTTCGCCAAATTAAACCTGACAAAGTGCTATGTTAGCCTATGGGGACCTTCTACAGCATATATCTACGTTTTTTGAAGTCGAACTAAAATCACTTGATTCGAAGGATTTAATCATTTGAACAAACGATTTTACTTCGACCGCAGAATACCCAAATTCTATGAAAAAAGTTTGAATTAGATATTCGAAGTATTTCAATTCGATGGTCGAATTTCGAAGTATTTTTTACTACGAAATTCGACCCTTGATAAATCTGCCCCTTGATGTAATAAAACTTCTTACTGAAAAAGTTGTTTGCTCCAAAAGATTATAACACCTTCTTTGACTTCTTAAGTGGACAATTCGCAATTAAAATTCGCCATGCCCAATTAAAATTTGCAATGCAATAACAGTTTAAGGAAGAGTATTACAATGCGAAATGCGAAATTTTATTCTTATTTGTGCGAATTGTTTGCTCTTTGCGACTTTTATTAGATTCCCCCCATTAGGTTTGTAAATTAGCCACCTATTTTACACTGCTTTTTTTTTTTACACAGTTTTTCTAGTATAAATAATTTTACACATCTCATTTCCTGTATCCAGTTAACCCTGCTGTTATTGAATACCATTTGAGCCAAAAGCCTGGTAGTAGCTGTCTTAAATTGCAAATACTATTGATCTACAAACATTTTAAATGTAACTTGTGGATTTTGTATGTGAGTATGCTATTGATTTTTTTAGAGCCATAACACCACTGGCAAAAATTGAAGGTAGACAAAAAAGGAATCGGATACGTTATCAATTAGATAAAAAAGGAATCCGATACATTATCAATACCTATTTCAGAAACACCACAGAATGTAGGAATGTAGTAAACCTACATCCCTCAAACAGTAAATATTTTTGACACAAGTGAAATGTACTAACACGAACAATCAAATGAATGAAAACTCCACAGCTTACACCTTCTCTACCGGATGGTTACAACTCTTTTATATATGGCTATGGGGATTGAGATCCAACATAAAATAAATGTAGAATGTAAACAAGTAAATATTTGAACATGACTGCAATATTTGATCATTTAAATTATGCTTCGTTTACTGCTACATACTTAAAGCTTAGGACGCAATATTGAAAAATGAGAAGCATCATTTCAGAAAGCTCTGGGCATTTCTACTGCTGAATTGTTGTTGCACTGATAGGTAGCATGTGGCACACGAGAATTATAATTAGGATGACAATTAATTATGAGACTTTTTGATAGTGATAAATGTGTTACAGACTGAGATTGAGTTCATGGGAATAAACCTCTACTCTGAAGTTGTGTTATTCCACTTAAAGACATTGATATATGAGCTGCTTCCTTAATAATTATAAATAGGTTCTGCCACTTACTTTTCTAGTTTTTTTTTCCCCCCTTTAACTTTACTCGCCATACTTACGAGTTAAATCATGTTTAGTAAAATCAGTAATATATAAAGATAGCTTTTGCTGAGAGCCTTATAATTTAGGGGAAAAAAAAGTATTTCAATTATGTATATGATTATAATTCATAATTTATATCAAAATGAAATATACATATGAAGAGTATAGTATTAATTAATTTATTAGAATGGATAGCACTTATATTAAGTATGTGTTGCTTAATTTCACAGTGAATGTAGGGCAAACATGATTTTATAAGGTCTCAATAGCGTAAATAGTCTTCAGTTATTACAAAGACCCTGAACTATGACTGAGAAATTTAGCACTAAATAATTAATCAGGGACATTAGCTTACTTTCTTAAAGGGGAACTGTCACAAGGAACTATTGATTCTTTCATTGTTTGTTTTTTACATGGCAATCCTATGCCTTTAATTTATATATTTACTTATGAAACAAATTATTCTTACTAATAATCTAAATAACCCATATCCTATCGTAAACCCTACCAAGTTGACCCTTTCATTGTATGATGCTTATCTAAAGCTAATGCGGTTATGTAATAAAAGCCCCAAGTGCCATAACCCATATCAACCAATCAGCAGGAAGCATATACAGTACTACTTACTTGTTTAAAAACAAACATTTTATTTGGTTGCTATGGATTACTTCACCTAAACAAATTCAGTGCTTTTTATTTGATATATGATCAAAACATCAAAACAATTCCATGGGCATATTTTTATGAATGAGAATCAATTGCACTGAAATTTTGGAGTCAGGATTGTATAATTTTCAGAGCTCTGTGGCAAAATGATGTCTGTATGTGATTTTTTAGGTCCAAGTCTTCTGCGTCTACTGAAGCAGAGTAAGGGAGAACCCTGAGATTGCTGCCAGATTGAAGGAGGGTGGGGTTCCTTTTTGTTAATGGTGCACTTGCATGAAATTCAGAACAGAGAAACAGAACAGAGAAACAGGTGCCAAGCCTGACTATAATTTAAAGCATCTTGCCTTTAATGAATGGTATCAATGAGAACAATGACTATGTCCATTTTTGCACAACTACAACTGCAGAGGAATCCAATATCACCATTTTTGTTAAAGATCAACTAAAATCAAAGACAAAACACTTAGGGGGTTATTTATCAATGGTTGAAGTTTAGAGTTTTGAGAGCTTTTTTAGACCTCAAATGAACTCTAAACGTACTCACAACTTGAATGGCATCTAAATTAAGAAAAAAACTCAAATGTTAAAACTCGAATCAGTGTAGTCGAGGTGAAAAACTGGAACCGATTGAGTTTTTGGCAAAAAAAAAACTTGAATCGCTCAAACAGACTTTTCGAGCGAAACTAAACATTATGAAGGCTATTAACATCGTCATATGGTTCCAGGGACCTCTGCCATTGACTTCTGCATGACCTGGACAGGTTTTAGATGATGTCTTTTCAGATTTGAGCTTCTTTCAGCTTTGAGGTATAATAAATCTTGAAAAATTCAAGATTTTTAACCCAAAAAATAGATTTTTGACTAAAAAATACACTCAAAAATTTTTTTTTTCATGGAAACACACAAATAAAGCTTTGACAAATAACCCCTTGATTGTTAAAACAATGTTCAATAGCTTCATTGCCAGCAAACAAAATAAAAATATTTTTTATCATTTACATGACAAAGTTACCACAAATGGTGACATAATTGTCACTGTTCATTCCTCTATTATTCATTCCTCTGTTTGCAGGCAGTATTTTAAATGAATAGGAACAGTATGGGGCTTACTCTCATTGAATTAGACAAGCAAAATACCAACTGCTGGCATCAATAAGGTATAATTAAATTCTTTTTCCTGAAACCACTTTGTGCACCAGGAGCCTCCTAGCCTATTCTTAATGCATTTAGCAAGGGAGGAAACAGCAAAATAAATAAATAAAAATGTTTGGCTCCTGTTGTGAGAGAGAATAGCAAATTGTTTTTTGGAAAATATGTATCACTCCTTTAAGTCAACATAAAACTTTGCAATAACATGAGAGATGAGTGTGTCTGTTATAGGTAGATGCTTGTGCAGCATTGTACAGTATATATATATATATATATATATATATATATATATATAATACCAAAGAGTAGGGATGTAGCGAACCGCCGAGTATGTGTTCGCGAACGCCGTTCGCGAACACCGGCAAAAAATGCGAACAGTTCGAGAACTTCGAACATCCGAAAATCGTTCGATTCGAACGATCGAAGGATTTTAATCGTTCGATCGAACGATTTTCGTTCGAATCGAACGAAAATCGTTCGATTTTAGCGATCGAATGGTCGAACGATTTTGACGCGAACGCCTATTGGCGAACGTCGCGCGACGTTCGCGAACTTGCGGCGGACGCGAACAGTCGAAGTTCGCGCGAACTAGTTCGCTGGCGAACAGTTCGCTACATCCCTACCAAAGAGATGGTATAGGTAAAAAAAAAGAAGTGCATGTTATATAGTTATGAAATTGCACATTTTTAAGTTCAGTTTTCTTGCTCTTCAGATAGAGCTCCATTCTGTTTTTACTCAGTTACCCACTACCCAAAATATTCAGCAATTCTGTATTAAACTTCAGGCATTTCCATACCACTTATTGTACAAAGCTGCTTTCTTGAAATAAAGCTTTCTTTGCCAGTCTCATAATGAAGTGATATTTTCTCTATATTACATAAAGTAATAACACTGGCTACAATAAAAATAGAAATAAAATATCACCAAACACTTATGATGAACACCATGAACTGTTAAACCCTGATTTAGTTAATCCTAACATAATTGGGATCCTCCCAGGGAAAACATGCCATGAAGTGCTTATTTTCACTTGTAGTGCTCCTGAAGAAGCCGGTGCAATGGGCAAAATTTGCATTGGAATACCTGTTTTGGCTTGGGACTGATGGATTCTAACAATTCATTTACACATTTAGAGGCAGATTTATCAATTGAAAAAACTTCGAAATTTGAATTCAAAAAGACCAAACAAAATTAAGTTGACCTTTTTTTTGGGTCGAATAGGTCCGGTTTTGATCGAATAGGTTAATATTCGGCCGAATTCGAATTGCTCGAATCGAAGGAATAGCGCATTCGATCAAATTAGATTTGAAGTTTTTCCCACCAATTGACTCCACATAGGCTAAAACAGCAATTTGGCTGGTTTTAGATGGCAAATGGTTGAGGTTGAATTCTTAAAGAGACAGTACATGATAAATCTCGATATACAAATTTCCATTTTTTTGCAAATTCCAATCGAATCGAAACACAAAAATAGCTCGAAATTCGAATTTTTTCAATTCGAAAATTCACCTCGACCTTTGATAAATCTGCTCCTTAGTGTGTATGTTTTAATCATAAGGTTGATTATCAATTTTTTGTAGAACAAGCTAATAAAGATTTTTGCTCATTTATAAACCTTGGTTTGGTGTAGCTCCATGTTGAGGGTTCACCTATTTTTCTATGGTCTACTACAATAAAATGGGATAGCTTTTTGAAATAGTGGTTGGGTTGTGAGCCCTGATTTAAGGTGGGCATATGATATTCGGTGCATTTATGGTGGTAGATGAGGTGACTGATATCAGTAAAAGCCTTGGATATTGGTCGCCTTGCCACTCGGGTAAATGGAAAATTATCAGGCACCTTTGAAGGTGTCTGAACATTAGTAGAGAAAACAAATTATCTTTTACCATGTCAATGGTAGGCACCAGGGATCTCAAATTCTCAGTAGAGTACAGGGAGCACAGAAAATATGTCTCCGTCCACAATCCAATTAACAAATTTGGGTTAATTTAACAACAATAGGCACATTTGATTATGGGCAGTAAACCAAAGCAAACAACACAGGGATTAGCCAACTGCAGTTAGAATAATGAAAGCAAAAATTTGATTGGTTGCCCCATTTTACTGCCCAGGTAGAACATCTAGGCAGTGTTTGCAAATGAGTCAGACAGTTGCCCCAATTGACTTTTGATAAACTATTCCTAATGTTTGGATGTCTGAAAGAGTTCCCCTTTGAAGGGGACTGAAGTATTAACATATTCTGAAAAATAAATGAAAGATATAAGATTGCCAAATACAGTTCAGTTTTTGGGAATGAATACAGTGAATACAGTGTGAAAGCAAATAAGAACCATTGTCTAGTGTATTTGATTGATTGCAGTTCAGAGTGAAAGAGATTGCCTAGTCAGAGGGCATATTAAGATAAATACACAAGTTAATTTTTCTCACCACATCAAAGATTACATCTAAGTTAAATGTAAAAACAAAAAGCTTCTGGATAGAAAACAAAATGAAGTTTTGTGCCTGGACATTTGAGAAATTGTAAGCAATTACATGGGGAGGTAAGAAAAATCTTAAGGATAAATTAGCTTGGAGAGCTCATATATCTCTTACATTGGCAAGGCTCTGCACACAGCTTAATGTTTTTGTTTTTTATTGAATATGTAAAAATCCTATCTTAAAATAAATTATTTTATGTTTTCTGCCTATTAATCTTCTTAACTGTTATATACACTATGGGGCGTATTTATCGAATTTATTTATTTTTCCAAAAAAAAAACTTAAATTTTTCAAAGTCCACCAATTGACTCCAAATAGGTTTTAGGAGGTCCCCCATAGGCTAAAAAAGCAATGCAGCAGGTTTTAAAGAGACAGTACATGATACATTTTGATATTCAAATTTTTGAATTTTTTTCAAATTCAAATCGAATTTGTACTAATCTCTAGTTGAGCTACACAAAACTAGCTTGAAATTCGAATTTTTTTAATTTAAAAATTCACCTCGACTGTAGATAAATCTGCCCCTATGTATTTCAAATATTTATAAACTGCTATATACTGTATATGGATTTGCATAATTTCACAAGTATTACTAAATCCATGCATGATCAAGTCTTCAAACCTTTAACAATCATTGGCTCATGTTTATTCTTGTGATTGAAAATAAACAGACAATAAAACAACAAGGTGGATGGCCTTATGATTGGTGGTTGCCAATACCAGTATTTTTTCTATCACACTGAGCAGGCATAAAATAAATCATTTCAACTTCTGGTGCCTGTCATTTTTATTGACCTGGTGTAAAAATGTATTTCATAAAATGATGGGAGGGGGCATTTACTGGCATTGTAATAAATAAGCGAGGAAATATGATTAATTAAAAAATATCTATAAAGCCTAAAAACTGTGAATGCAAAATGCTGTACTACAGGTATGGCACCCGTTATCACATATACAGAAAGCTCTGAATTATGGAAAGGCCATCCCTCCATAGACTCCATTTTATCCAAATAATCCAAATTTTTAAAAAGTTTTTCTCTGTAATAATAAAACAGTAGCTTGTACTTGATCCCAACTAAGATATACTTAATCCTTACTGGAAGCAAAACCTGCCTATTGGGGTTATTTAATGTTTAAATGATTTTCTAGTAGACAACATATGAAGATCTAAATTACGGAAAGATTCGTTATTCAAAAAGCCCCAAGTTCTGAGCATTCTGGATAACAGGTCCCATACCTGTACTTATATTTTATTAATAACTATTTTATAAAGAAAAGTGCTCAAGTTAGATGCTCAAATTAGATCCCATAGTAAAGAGGCAGGCCACTGAGAAAATCACAGTTAACTTCTTTATTCTTTTACCTAGTATCCAGTTCATCAGCTAACAGAAAGTTGTATGTTTATACTTGATCAGAGAAAAAATAAAGGTTTTACAACAAATCCTCTGAGGCAATTTGCATTCAGTTTCTTTTTTTAGTGGTTTCTGGGATATGAGCAGTTTTAGACCAGGACTTTAACAATCAAAAAGTTATTCAGTGAGAGATTCAGCAATTCTAGGGCCGAAAACTCACAAATGATAAAATAATGGGAAAAATCTTGAATACCTCGAAGGACTAATAAAGTAATACTCAGAGTGCAATGTGCCCAAAGCCTTTAGATGAGTGCTCACTTCTTTGGTCAAGTGCATCATTATTTAGTAGCAAAGAATTGCCTTATTTTAGATCAAGCTTCCTGTGCTAGTGGGAATTATTAGCCTTTGTTAAATGTAGCTTTAGTCTTCGGAAGGAAAGGCTGCGTGAGTTCCTAAATGCTTTTAATTACATTGTATGCTTAATCGGTTTCTGATTTTAAGACACAACTCAAAAAAAGGATATGTCAGAGTTATAACTGATTATTGTTTTTCAAATTTGATTTCTAAACAATAGTAAACATGAATTACCCTTTATTACTGGTGTCATAATGGATTATTGATAGCACCACAAATCATGAAAAATAACATACTTTATTCTAAAGATTGTCTTTTTTTTAGCTGTCTATTTGGCCTCTTTGTTGGCAGCAATTTTCTATATCAAAGGCCTGCAATGCAAATTGTTATTCATGATATGAATGATGCTTGATTTAGGCGTGTAATCCCCAGTCTTAATTTTAGATTTACACAGTTATGTAAAGTAGGAATTATCAGATGCATTTGTATCAATACATATTTATTCCTTTAGGAATAAAAAAGAAAGCCCCTTTTGTGACTCATTTGATAATGCCCTGAATCAATGAACATGCTATACAATAAAGTAAACATTCACAATGCCTTACAATTTACCTTGTATTTCACTTAAAATTATTTCTGCAAATTAAATGCTGTAATAAAAACTGGCAAACATTAGAAACATTTTTAATTACATTATGTAGATGCAAAACTGTGTGTGCTTCAGGGACAAAGCAAATAAAGGATGGCCTTTACCCAGTAGGATAATATTTTACCTACGGTGTTATTAATATGGGATCTTCAATTATTAAATAAAGACATTTTACTTTGTAAGAATTATTAATACATCGAAAGCATGTAAAATGTCAGTATATATAGTAGATGTTTTAAATTCATTTATTTTAATAATTAATATCTATTTGATTTCATTTATATAAATATAATTTGAAATAATCCTGCAAAAGTACAAATGTTTTATGACAATGTTTTAATGCATTAACCTTGATTATGTTTTATGGAGTAACAAATAGGAAACAATTTTTTTCCAGACAGAAATTGCTTCAGGCAGATCAGATGGGACATAGTGCATAAGGAGAAAGAATGGAAGAAGTTTAGGAAAACAGCAGGAGTTTAGGGAGATAAATGAGTGGCTCAAGTCTTGGTGTAGGAAGGAAGGGTTTGGGTTCCTAGAGCACTGGGCTGATTTTTCCTTGGGGTACAACCTATATAGTTGTGACAGTTTGCACCTCAATGGAAGGGGGTCCACGGTGCTAGGGGAAAGAATGGCTAAGAGGTTGGAGGAGTGTTTAAACTAGGCAATGGGGGCGAGTGAGATAAAGAATTATGGGGAAGCTAGGGTAAACGGGGCAGTGGGATTAGTAAGGGGTCATGGGGGAGGAGTGAGGCCGGTATACAGTTCACCAGCTAAGAAGGTCCCTCTGTTACAAGGAAAACAGAATAATGCTAACTTAACATATAATTCGCCACTAAGTAATGCAAATTTCAAAAGTAAAAGTAGTAACCTCCGCTGTATGCTGGCAAATGCCTAGAACCTAGAAATAATTGCATGCTCTAAAAATTATGATATAATTGGTATCACTGAGACATGGTGGGATGAAACATGTGACTGGATTGTGAATTTAAATGGTTACAGCCTTTTTAGGAGGAACAGGGGGATTAAAAAGGGTGGAGTACTGTGTTTGTATGTAAAGCCTGAATTAAAGCCATGCACTAAAGAAATAACAATTGCTGGCACTGGTGAGGAAGTGGAATCCCTCTGGGTAGAGAATTTGACTGGGCAAAAGGTTACAAAGAAAATTATCATTGGCATACAGTATGCTATAAACCACCTCGTATAGTGACCAGTAGGAAGCCCAGCTACTCTTGCAGATAGAAGAGGCTTCAAAACTGGGTAAAGTTGTTGCTAAAGAAATAACCATAGCTGGCACTGGTGAGGGTGTAGAATCCCTCTGGGTAGAGATTTTGACTGGGCAAAAGGTTGCAAAAAGAATTATCATTGGTGTATGCTATAAACCACCTCGTATAAGTGATGAGTATGAAGCCCAGCTACTCTTGCAGATACAAGCGGCTTCACAGCTGGGTCAAGTTGTTGCTATGGGTGACTTCAATTATCCAGACATTGACTGGGGTAATGGGGTTGCCAAGACAGAAAAAGCTAGTAGGTTTGTAAATATGCTGAATGACAACTTTTTATTCCAGCTTGTTCAAGAACCTACTAGGAATAACTCACTTTTGGACCTTGAAATAACTAATAATACTGAACTCATCTCTAACATTTGTGTGGGTGAGCATTTAGGGAATAGTGATCATAACATGGTCTCCTTTGAGATTCTGTTGCAGAAGCAATTCTATAAGGGAGTAACTAAAACACTAAATTTCAGACGTGCAAACTTTGACAGTATAAGGGCATCTTAAGTGGGAAATGCTTTTCACAGGGTTAAACACAGAACAAAAATGGGAAGTCTTTAAAATGCTGCTTAATACATATACTTGTCAGTATATTCCACTTGTAAGCAAGGAACGTCGTTGCAAAGCAAAACCTTTTTGGTTTAATAGAAGTCTTTGTGTTGAGGTGGGTAAGAAAAGGCATGCTTTTTAAGGCTTTCAAGTTAGATGGAATAGCTGAATCATTTATAAGGTACAAGGAGGCTAGTAAATCATGCAAAGAAGCTATAAGGCAAGCTAAAATTGATATGGAAAAGGATATTGCAGCAAGCAGTAAAAAAAAATTACAAATTATTTTTTAAATATGTAAATAGTAAAAAAATGAAGCAGAAAGGGGTGGGACCTTTAATATCAGAGGGGGATCAGCTGATATTAAAGGCAGATTCTGAACTCATATTTTTCATCTGTCTACACAAATGAGGAACCAGTTAATGAAGGTTTCCTTCTTAATAGTCCAAATTCTAGTAATACAACTAATGAGGCATGATTCATAAATGAGGAAATTCAAAAAAGATTAGAACATGTTAAGATTAACAAAGGTCTGGGGCCAGATGGTATTCATCCCAGGGTAATTAGCGAGCTTAGCTCTGTGATTGCCAAACCTCTTTACTTAATTTTTCGAGAATCATTGAGGTCTGGCATAGTGCCGAGAGACTGGCGAATTGCTAATGTGGTGCCTCTATTCAAAAAAGGATCCCATTCTCAGCCTCAAAACTATAGGCCAGTTAGTCTGACGTCGGTGGTAGGAAAGCTTTTCGAAGGGTTAATAAAGGATAAGATACTGAACTTCATAGCAAATCACAATACTATGAGTTTGTTCCAGCATGGTTTTATGCATAATAGATCTTGCCAGACTAACTTAATTTCTTTTTATGAGAAGGTAAGTAGGGACCTTGATTCTGGGATGCCAGTGGATGTGATTTGCTTAGACTTTGCTAAAGCATTTGATACAGTGCCACACAAAAGGTTACTGGTTAAATTAAGGAATATTTTCTTGGAACATAATATTTGTACATGGATAGAGAAATGGCTAAAAGATAGACTACAAAGAGTTGGGTTAAATGGAACATTTTCTAATTGGACCAGTGTTGTTAGTGGAGTACCGCAGGGCTCTGTACTAGGTCCCTTGCTTTTCAACTTGTTTATTAATGACCTGGAGGTGGGCATTGAAAATACTGTTTCTATTTTTGCAGATGAAACTAAATTGTGCAGAACTATAGGTTCCATGCAGGATGCTGCCACTGTGATCTATCTAAGTTGGAAAACTGGCAGCAAACTGGAAAATGAGGTTCAGTGTTGATAAATGCAAGGTTATGCACTTTGGCAAAAATAATATAAATGCAAGTTATACACTAAATGGCAGTGTGTTTGGAGTTTCCTTAAATGGGAAGGATCTAGGGTTTTTGTAGATAACAAGTTGTCTAATTCTGGGCAGTGTCATTCTGTGGCTACTAAAGCAAATAAAGTTCTGTCTTGCATAAAAAGGCATTAACTCAAGGGATGAAAACATAATTATACTCTTTATAGGTCCTTGGTAAGGCCTCATGTGGAGTATGCAGTGCAGTTTTGGACTCCAGTCCTTAAGAGGGATATAAAGAGGGATATAAATGAGCTGGAGAGAGTGCAGAGACTAAGTGCAACTAAACTGGTTAGAGGGAGGGAAGACTTAAATTATGGTTGATTTTTTGGACAGAAATAATATCAAAGGCTATTGTGATATTAAACTCTATAGTTAGTATAGGTATGGGTATATTTAATTTATGTGAAAGTAGGGAGGGGTGCGTGTATGGATGCTGGGTTTTCATTTGGAGGGGTTGAACTTGATGAACTTTGTCTTTTTTCAACACAATTTAACTATGTAACTATGTAACTATGTAACACACAGAAGAGATATTAGAGAGTGTATGGAAAAAACAGCATGAACAAATACTGTAAAAAAGGGGTAAAGAATGACAAACATAAGCATTTCTGAGGGCTCCAAATACTGTATAACACAATGTAAGAAGCAGGAAGTAGCGTAGGTAAAAATATAGAAAAAATACAGAAAAACAGAAAGCAGGTCGACAGCATTAGTGAGAAGTGTAAAAACATGTCTGACCAAATGTTGGATCTCAAATGGGAACAAAAAAATCCTAAAATAACTGGTTTAAAAGAGATGATACCGTATATGCCTTTTTTTTTAGCATTCATTCAAAGAAGAGGGCCTGTGCTGAACACAATTTTTGCCTATTGTTTAAAATTGGAAATTCTTAGGGGTTTTTTGCAGTAAACAGGGCATGATCCAAAAAAAACCTTTTGTTTATATTCTTCTATGTGATTCCTCTACGGACTACGTGCTCTTTTGAGCAGACCCTTTAGAATGCTTCATTTAATTTCTGACCTTTGTATAGCAATTTGCTTGTGATCTTTTGTCCAGTGTAATTTGTTAGCGCACTATTAAAGTCTCGTTTGTATCTCCTGATTTGTTTCATCAGACATGAAGTCACAACATCAATACTCAATGGATGTTAAACAGATCTTTTAACCTGCCATTAATGACTATTCTGACTGTCTATTGAAACAACGTGAAAAAGGAGGATTTTGATAAACAAGGGAATTACACAAGTCACATTTTCTGACCTCTAAAATGCTAATAAATAAGCAGGGAATAATAATAACTGTTTTATTTTAAATAAATAATACCTGAGTAATCATGTATTATTAATTTTAACTGTTTGATCTGAGAAATATAGTCTTGGTTAAAAGTCTTATGAACTTGTTGCAACAAGTTTTACATTGTTTGTTTGCAGGATTACCCTGTATTGGACAACCTGTGAAGAATCTTATGGTTAGCTTCCCAAACAACTTTGACCAACTCCTTGACCCTATTAGAACCATTTTTTGCAGTTGAATGCCTTTCTGTTCTAAGGGATAGTAAAACTAAGTGCTTCTCGTAACAAACCTGAATCTTTGCATCCAGATGTGTATTGCATCCAAGGAGAAAGGATGGGGACTGTTCTATACACTGTGGTGAATTGTTTTAGAGTGGAAAATAAATACAGGTGTAGCACCTCTTGTCCTAAATGTTTGGGACCTAGGGTTTTTAAGATAATGGATCTTTCAGTAATTTGGCTCTCCATACCTTAACCCTTTAACCGCCAAGCACGTACGGCGTACGTGCTGGCGGTTCAGGGCTCAGGCTGCCAAGAACGTACCTCGTACGTTCTATTGCAGCTGAGCCCTTCTCTCTGCATCGGCGGCTTTTGCCGCCTCTGCAGAGAGTCAGGAGGGTAGACAGCCCCCTGGGCAACGTGGCTGGGGGGCTGTCAAGTCAGATCTGCGACGCGATTGTCGCAGATCCGACTTCAAAGTAGCAGAAGCGCAATGTAAGCGCTGCTGCTGCTGGCTTACCTCCTCCTCGTCGCACCACGCGCCCACTCACTTCCTGCTGCGCAGTAACTCTGCAGACACGCTGCCAGGAGTCGTCCTTCGGTTCCAGCGATCCTCCTGCTACAAAAACGGTAAGTGCACGTTTTTTTACCCACTTACCTGCACTTACACATACCTACAGTACATTTATACACTTACATAAACATTTTAGTAAAAATTTGTATTTTTTTATTTTTTATTTTTTTATTTTAGCACACTTGGTCGATTTTGTACACTTATTTACACTTAATTACATGTATTTGCACACTCAGACAACTTTTATTAGTGCACAAATATGTATACACAAAAACTCACAAACAGGTGTTTTTTTGTTTTTTTTTACTTATTCATTGTACTGTTTGTTTTGCCTAAAAGCATGTTATTTTGACAGCGTGACTATTGGATAATCGATTTCGGCCACTAATTACACTGCCGGATCAATTATTTTGTTATTTCATTGATTTACGCTATTTTTGTGGTTTTATTGCAATTTTATCCATGCATTATTGTTCCTTATGTATCTTTAGTATAGTTTTGCTGTTTGGTGCTTTGGTATAGAAAGATTTATTTTACTTAGTTTGATTGGCCAGAATATATGCTTTCCAAAAATATATGGGTTTCTGGGGGTCTTTTTACAGTTTTGGGGTCTTATGGCACATAACGCACAGTTGGGGCTCTCTTTTCTGCAGCTTAGTTGGCTAGCGTGAAAATTCATAGGCATGTTTTTCATTTGGGGTCCGTACACGCCACATACTTTGGTAAATCTATGCATATTGGGCATCAAACTATTTAATAGACCTCTGACGTCCATATTTAGGGTGATTTTTCTTTATACGTAAAACATTGTGTGCGATAAATGCGGCAAACTGCAACAATTTTAGGCGATTTTCAGAAATGTAAAAACCTCTGCGTTTAGAAAAGCTTTGCAGTTTGGTGTAGAAAGACGTCTTTATCTTTTTTGGATTCGTCAGAATGTGTACTTTCCAAAAATATATGGTTTTGGGGGGTCTTTGCTGTTAGGAGGGTCTTGAGGCACATAATATGAAGTCAAGGGTCTATGTTCACAGAAGGCGAATCGGCAGCGGAGAAAAATCATATGCACTATTTTCATTTTGGGTCCGCACATGCCAGCTGCCTTGGTATATCAATGCATATTGGGCATCAAACGGTTCAGTTGACCCTTGGCATCAGTATTTATGGTGTTTTAGAATTGTATGTAAGAAATTGGGTGAGATAAATGCGGCCAATTGCAATATTTTTAGGCAATTTTCAAAAATGTAAAAACTGTTGCTTTTATCGCCATATTTAGGAAAGGCTTGCGGCTTGGTACTTTGGAGTACAAGGACATGCATACCCAATTTGGATTCGTGGGAATGTGTACTTTCCGAAAATATATGGTTTTCTGGGGTGAATGTACTTTTTTCTACCTTTGCTCCCCCCAAAACTATGTATATGTGTTGATTTTGCAGTACCTGAAATGACAGACCATATGGGGGTCTTCCTTTTGGGGCCCCTATATGCCACGTGCTTGGGTACACGTATACATATTGGGCATCAAACTGTTCAGAGGACCCTAGGCTTTCATATTTGGGGTGATTTCTCTTGATACCTAAAAGTATGTGGGTAATACGATGCTGCAGGGTAGAAACTTTGAAGTCATTTTTGGAAATGTCACCAAAATCACCAAATTTAGGAATGATTTGCGGCTTGGTACTTTGTAGTACAAAGACATGCATACCCAATTTAGATTCGTGGGAATGTGTACTTTCCGAAAATATATGGTTTTCTGGGGTGAACTTACTTTTTTCTACCTTTGCCCCCCCCCCCCCCAAAAACAATGTAAATGTGTTGATTTTGCAGTACCTGAAATGACAGACCATATGGGGGTCTTCGTTTTGGGGCCCCTATACGCCACGTGCTTGGGTACACCTATACATATTGGGCATCAAACTGTTCAGAAGACCCCAGGCTTTCATATTTGGGGTGATTCGTCTTGATACCTAAAAGTATGTGGGTAATACGATGCTGCAGGGTCGAAATTTTGAAGTCATTTTTGGAAATGTCCCCAAAATCACCAAATTTAGGAATGGTTTGCGGCTTGGTACTTTAGAGTACAAAGACATGCATACCCAATTTAGATCCGTGGGAATGTGTACTTTCCGAAAATATATGGTTTTCTGGGGTGAACTTACTTTTTTCTACATTTGCCCCCCTCAAAACAATGTAAATGTGTTGATTTTGCAGTACCTGAAATGACAGACCATATGGGGGTCTTGGTTTTGGGGCCCCTGTACGCCATGTGCTTGGGTACACCTATACATATTGGGCATCAAACTGTTCAGAGGACCCCAGGCTTTCATATTTGGGGTGATTTGTCTTGATACCTAAAAGTATGTGGGTAATACGATGCTGCAGGGTAGAAATTTTGAAGTCATTTTTGGAAATGTCCCCAAAGTCACCAAATTTAGGAATGGTTTGCAGCTTGGTACTTTGTAATAGAAAGACATGCATACCCAATTTAGATTCGTGGGAATGTGTACTTTCCGAAAATATATGGTTTTCTGGGGTGAACTTACTTTTTTCTACCTTTGCAACCCCCAAAACGATGTAAATGTGTTGATTTTGCAGTACCTGAAATGACAGAACATACAAGGGGGGGTCTTCATTTTAGGGCCCCTATATGCCACGTGCTTGGGTACACCTATACATATTGGGCATCAAACTGTTCAGAGGACCCTAGGCTTTCATATTTGGGGTGATTTCTCTTGATACCTAAAAGTATGTGGGTAATACGATGCTGCAGAGTAGATATTTTGAGGTGATTTTTGGAAATGTCACCAAAATCACCAAATTTAGGAATGGTTTGCGGCTTGGTACTTTGGCGTAGAAAGACATGCATACCCAATTTGGATTCGTGGGAATGTGTACTTTCCGAAAATATATGGTTTTCTGGGGTGAACTTACTGTTTTCTACTTTTGCCCCCCCCCCAAAACGATGTAAATGTGTTGCTTTTGCAGTGACTGAAATGACAGAATATATGGGGGTCTTCCTTTTGGGGCCCCTGTATGCCACGTGCTTGGGTACACCTATACATATCGGGCATCAAACTGTTCAGAGGACCCTAGGCTTTCATATTTGGGGTGATTTCTCTTGATACCTAAAAGTATGTGGGTAATACGATGCTGCAGGGTAGATATTTTGAGGTGATTTTTGGAAATGTCACCAAAATCACCAAATTTAGGAATGATTTGCGGTTTGGTACTTTGGCGTAGGAAGACATGCATACCTAATTTGAATTCGTGGGAATGTGTACTTTCCGAAAATATATGGTTTTCTGGGGTGAACTTACTGTTTTCTACTTTTGCCCCCCCAAAACAATGTAAATGTGTTGATTTTGCAGTACCTGAAATGACAGACCATATGGGGGTCTTCCTTTTGGGGCCCCTATATGCCACATGCTTGGGTACACCTATACATATTGGGCATCAAACTGTTCAGAGGACCCTAGGCTTTCATATTTGGGGTGATTTGTCTTGATACCTAAAAGTATGTGGGTAATACGATGCTGCAGGGTAGATATTTTGAGGTGATTTTTGGAAATGTCACCTAAATCACCAAATTTAGGAATGATTTGCGGCTTGGTACTTTGGCGTAGAAAGACATGCATACCCAATTTGGATTCGTTGGAATGTGTACTTTCCGAAAATATATGGTTTTCTGGGGTGAACTTACTGTTTTCTACTTTTGCCCCCCCCCCCCAAAACGATGTAAATGTGTTGATTTTGCAGTACCTGAAATGACAGACTATATGGGGGTCTTCCTTTTGGGGCCCCTGTATGCCACGTGCTTGGGTACACCTATACATATCGGGCATCAAACTGTTCAGAGGACCCTAGGCTTTCATATTTGGGGTGATTTCTCTTGATACCTAAAAGTATGTGGGTAATACGATGCTGCAGGGTAGATATTTTGAGGTGATTTTTGGAAATGTCCCCAAAATCACCAAATTTAGGAATGATTTGCGGCTTGGTACTTTGGCGTAGAAAGACATGCATACCCAATTTGAATTCGTGGGAATGTGTACTTTCCGAAAATATATGGTTTTCTGGGGTGAACTTACTGTTTTCTACTTTTGCCCCCCCAAAACAATGTAAATGTGTTGATTTTGCAGTACCTGAAATGTCAGACTATATGGGGTTCTTCCTTTTAGAGCCCCTATATGCTACATGCTTGGGTACACCTATACATATTGGGCATCAAACTGTTCAGAGGACCCTAGGCTTTCATATTTGGGGTGATTTCTCTTGATACCTAAAAGTATGTGGGTAATACGATGCTGCAGGGTAGATATTTTGAGGTGATTTTTGGAAATGTCACCAAAATCACCAAATTTAGGAATGAATTGCGGCTTGGTACTTTGTAGTAGAAAGACATGCATACCCAATTTAGATTCGTTGGAATGTGTACTTTCCAAAAATATATGGTTTTCTGGGGTGAACTTACTGTTTTCTACTTTTGCCCCCCCCCCAAAACGATGTAAATGTGTTGATTTTGCAGTACCTGAAATGACAGACTATATGGGGGTCTTCCTTTTGGGGCCCCTGTATGCCACGTGCTTGGGTACACCTATACATATCAGGCATCAAACTGTTCAGAGGACCCTAGGCTTTCATATTTGGGGTGATTTCTCTTGATACCTAAAAGTATGTGGGTAATACGATGCTGCAGGGTAGATATTTTGAGGTGATTTTTGGAAATGTCACCAAAATCACCAAATTTAGGAATGATTTGCGGCTTGGTACTTTGGCGTAGAAAGACATGCATACCCAATTTGGATTCGTGGGAATGTGTACTTTCTGAAAATATATGGTTTTCTGGGGTGAACTTACTGTTTTCTACTTTTGCCCCCCCCCCCAAAACAATGTAAATGTGTTGATTTTGCAGTACCTGAAATGTCAAGACTATATGGGGGTCTTCTTTTTAGGGCCCCTATATGCCACGGGCTTGGGTACACCTATACATATTGGGCATCAAACTGTTCAGAGGACCCTAGGCTTTCATATTTGGGGTGATTTCTCTTGATACCTAAAAGTATGTGGGTAATACGATGCTGCAGGGTAGATATTTTGAGGTGATTTTTGGAAATGTCACCAAAATCACCAAATTTAGGAATGATTTGCGGCTTGGTACTTTGGCGTAGAAAGACATTCATACCCAATTTGGATTCGTGGGAATGTGTACTTTCCGAAAATATATGGTTTTCTGGGGTGAACTTACTGTTTTCTACTTTTGCCCCCCCCCAAAACGATGTAAAGGTGTTGATTTTGCAGTACCTCAAATGACAGACCATATGGGAGTCTTCCTTTTGGGGCCCCTATATGCCACGTGCTTGGGTACACCTATATATATTGGGCATCAAACTGTTCAGAGGACCCTAGGCTTTCATATTTGGGGTGATTTGTCTTGATACCTAAAAGTATGTGGGTAATACGATGCTGCAGGGTAGAAATTTTTAGGTGATTTTTGGAAATGTCGCCAAAATCACCAAATTTAGGAATGGTTTGCCGCTTGGTACTTTGGTGTAGAAAGACATGCATACCCAATTTGGATTCAGGGGAATGCGTACTTTCCGAAAATATATGGTTTTCTGGGGTGAACGTACTTTTTTCTACCTTTGCCGCCCCCCAAAACGATGTAAATGTGTTGATTTTGCAGTTTCTGAAATGACAGAACAAACGGGGGGTCTTCCTTTTGGGGCCTCCTATGCCACGTGCTTGGGTACATCTATTCGTATTGGGCATCAAACTGTTCAGTGGACCCAGGATTTTATATTTGGGGTGTTTTACATTGATACCTAATGATGTGTGGGAGATATGTTGCTGTAGAGTGGAAGCTTTGAGGTCATTTTTCAAAAAATTCACCAATTTCTATAAAACATTATAACTTTAGGAAACAATTGCAACTTGGTGGTTTGGAGTACAAAGATATTTCTACCCATTTTTGATTCACCAGAATCTGTTCTTTCTAGTAATGGGTAGTTTTCTAGGGTAAACCTACTGTTAGCAGAATGTTTGGCCTTGAAATCAAAAGTATGCCGTTTGGGGAGTGTTGCTTTGGAAATTTGGTTGTGTACTGCTTGTAGATTTTGAGCTATACAAGTGAGAAATCTCCATAAAACTATATATATTTGGTATTGTCGCGTTCAGGAGACATAGACCTTTCTAAATCGGCTGTGTTCTCGTACATAAAATGAATGATGTTTCTGATATATGTGATTGTTCTTCGTGCAACATGATTTTTTTCATTTTATTTGACACTTAGAATCCAATATTTTTTTACAGAAGTAGAATTACACCAAAATTCTTGCATATTGTGAAAGTTCAGGTTGTCCTGAAAAAAACAATATATTGTTTTCCTGGGTTAACTAAAAGACCACCCCAGGAAAGGCCCTTAAAGTGAAAGAGTGCAAAATATCTAAAAACTGCTTGGCAGTAGATGTTCGCATCTAGGACAAAACGGCTGGCAGGGAAAGGGTTAAGTCTACTAGAAAATCATGTAAACATTAAATAAACCCAATATGCTGGTTTGCTCCCAATAAGGATTAATTATGTCTTAGTTCAGATCAAGTACAAGGTACTGCTTTATTATAACAGAGAAAAAGAAAATCATTTTTAAAAATTTCTATTATTTTGATAAAATGGAGTCTATGGGAGATGGCCTTTCCATAATTTGGAGCTTTCTGGATAACGGGTTTCCACATAACAGATCCCATACCTGTAGCTTATTAGGAAATCTTTCTCTGCATTCCTACTTCTTATTTGTTTTACTTTATTTTTACAGTATTTTATCTGTCAAAACAAGAACATAATTTTCTTGCTTTAATCTTTAATACTGTATATACATGTCTGATAGTAATTAGCCACAACATCTACAAACGGATTCCTACATTGGTTAGACTGGGTCTCCATGGTGCCTTCTACAACAGCAATATTTCTGTAAATTGGCAATAAGAATTTAAGTGAGGTACATAATTAGACAAATTTGTAAATCAAGAACATAACTGTTATCTAGAAATCAATTATCCAGAAATTAAAAGATGGCCACTTCCATTGACACCATTTTAAGCAAATAATTTAAAAATGGTTCCTTTTTTTCTGTAGAAGTCAAATGGTAACTTGTTCTTGATCCTAACTAAGCTGTATCTGTTGACCATGGATATATTATGTAAATATAAATATTTTTTCTCATATACACATGTACAGTACATAAGTATCCCTGGTTATAATGATTCTTTTATAAAAGAGATTGTTCAATAAAAATATATTTATTTACAAAACCTATTGACACATATCTACAAAAATAATACACATACAAAACAGGTTGCACTGCATAGAATGTATAACAAATATTTACAAAGACAAATGCAAATATGGATATGTTGGATCTAAATCAACTGCCTCCCTGATACTCATCCTTCCATGGCATCTGTGTCCTCACTGCAGGAACTCCTGGAACTCTCTACCTAACATAAACTATTATAACATATAACGTAATAATATGTTTTGATGCAGGCCGAACACAAATTGCAAAAAACATGGCAGATTGCTCCCGTTTGTTTGGGATGGTAGAGAAGCATAAAACCTAAGGAACCCTGACAACATGAGGGGAAACTTGGAACCCTGAGGGAGCTCTGGAATTATCACAACAATCAAAGTGGCTCCAGGGTTCCTTAGCATCAGTAATCACACTTGCACTCTATTCAACAGAGGGAACAGGACAAATGCAATATTTTTGTCCATTTTAGGGTGACTGCACTTGTGGTTATGTTTGTAAAGGTGTAGCATCTCTATCTTAAGTATTTGTTGAGTTTGAAATCTTTAAAACATACAGTAATAAAGCCATATACAGTTATCATATATGAATATCCTAGTTTTCTTTTATATTCTTCTATGTTCTGTTTTTTTAATATACATGAAATTGCATAATTATTACTTCAAAAGTGGCTTTTAGATGTTTGGCAGAGCTATTGACATAGCTCAGTAGTTATTAAGAACTTTTCATAACAAAATTATGGTAATGGAAGTCAACAGTAATCACACTTTAGCTATTAGACTCCCTAGTGACTAGTAACGTATTACTTTGATAAAGCTCACATTTCAAAATAATATATATATATATATATATATATATATATATATATATATATATATATATATATATATATATATATATATATATATATATATATATTGCACTAAACCACTTGTAATTTACTGAAAGTCAGCTCTGGAATTATCACAACAATCAAAGTGGCTCCAGGGTTCCTTAGCATCCTGGAGCCAGTATCCGAATAGTATTGACATGCAGAGGTTTTGACGTGAGTGACTTTTATGAAGCGCAGGTTAATTTTCACTGGAGTTTCTCAAATTTATTCGCGGGCGGTGAAATGCGACAAATTCCCCGCAAATTTGCGCCTGTCGAATTTATTCACCCATTACTAGTAGTTAGCAGTGAACTGAGCCAGACATGCACAGTCAAGCTCCAGTTAGAAAAGGCAATACATTTTGCATAAAGAAAGCACCACTAACTTATCCAAACTAAGAAGCAATTATCCTCAAACTTTACTGAAAGCAGAAGATTCCCTGAACCAGCAACTATTTCAGTAGTTTCCAATAACTACAGGGTCCTACTCAGAACCATGGTATATATACACTGGTATTAATAAATGATCATTAATAAAAAAAAGTTAAACAGCATAGGACCAAGGACACACCCCCGCAGTAATCCATTTTACCACCACTATTAGTAATCTATCCTTTCAATCCAAGTACAAATATTATGTTCCAGGTCTGTAAATTTTTTTTTTTTTAAAAGTTTTTATTTTCAAGCTTGATACATCCATGAAAAAAAAACCATTATTAAACAGTTCAAATTTACACCAGTCCATCGTGTCCCTGCATGTCCATCACCGCAGCAATACCTACTTAGACTGAAACAGGAAAAGATGTTACAAGCATTTTTAACCTTTTTAACAAAGGATAGCAGGTGTAATAGAGGGAAGGGAAACAGAAGGAAAAGAGGGGGGGTAGGCCGAGAGCGATGCAACATAACCGACTCAGTATAAATATCTTGTAGCACATTAACCATTGTCCTGCACAGAGGCTGTGTCGAGTTCATCCAACCACGGGCCCCAGATCTTTCCAAACCGGTCCGGACAACCTCTACTTAGGTACGTCAATTTGTATATGGGGAGAGCTGCATTCACTAGAGATTTCCAACATTTTAAGGAGGGAGCTCTGGGTAACTTCCAGACTAGGGTAATTGCCTTCCTTGCGTAAAAGTACAGCAACCTCAATAAAATACGTTGGTATTTATCAAATGTAATATTTTCAACCAAACCTAGAAGGCATGCCTCCGGTGTCCGCACACTCGGTATATTAAGAGTTTGTGTGACGTAGTTAACTACCTTGTCCCAAAATTTGATCAACTGTGGGCATGTCCAAAAGGTGTGGAGATAAGTGCCCGGATCTATCCCACATTTAAAGCATATATTATCAGCTTTAAGGCCCATGGAGTGCAGCCTTGCCGGAGTAAGGTAGGTTCTATGTATCATACGGTATTGTATTAGGATATCATTGCTACCTATTACTGAAGGCAGATAGGAATGCGTAATATCATCCCAGTCATCCAGATCTAAGTGTGGTATGTCTTGCATCCATTTGGTATGGCATTGTGCATATGGGTTGCCCCTTTGTTTATTAAGAATGTTATAAATGCGAGACACTAACTTCCCCTGATTCGGAGACCTTAGAGTTTCCTCAAGCAAGGAGAAGGTCTGTAAATTTTTAATGTAACCAGTAACTTTCTGTGTGGTACTGAATCAAATGTTTCAGCACATTTTAAGTAGATTACATCCACTGGCATCCCATAGTCTAGGTTCCTGCTCATCTATTCATATTAGGTAATTAAATTAATCTATCAAGATCTATTTCACATAAAACCATGCTGGCACAAACTCATGGTATTATAATTTGCATTTATTCAATTATCCTTTACCTTATTACCCCTTCCAAAAGCTTTACTACCAGTATAATTTTCAGGCTGACAGTCCAGAAATAATGCTTGAAAAGGTGTTTTACATAAAGTATCCTATAAAATGTTTCAGAACAAAATATAGCTAACATATGGAAAACACAAAACATTCAATGATTTGCATTGGTCTTCTGGGGCTGTCTATCAAAAAAGTGATTGGAAAATGCTTCCTAGTCTCTGATTATTGTACAGATTTATGGGATCCATGGTGACATGCCTTAAACACGCCAACCACTAATTAAAAAGAGTTCTGCACAACTTTAGACCTATGCCACAGTTATGCTGTCAAGGAGAACTGCTGCAGTCAGAATTTGAATACGCCATCTCATACAAGAAGTAAAAATCAAACTCATATCAAACAAAAAATAAAAGATTATGGGTAATTTGCATGATTTTTCTTTGGGGTTTGTAACTACTTACAGCTGCACAATTAAGGCTCAACAACTTGGAGCTGATGATTGGAATCTGATGACATCATTCTCTCAATAAACATGTCCCTGTCCATTATCATTATTTTCAGTGAATATACATGTGTATAGCATATTACATAAAAAAATTGCAAGACTAAAAGAATTATTAAAGCAAAATGCATGTGTGAATGGATAGATTTATTTTGTATTACTTCTAATTTTATTTTTGTAAGCAGAATTAAAAAATTAAATATCTACAACTAAAATAGCTTTATTTCTAAACCTAAACTAAAACGAAAGACCCTAAGAATACTGAATTAAGCCATTTTAAATGTATCGGGAGATACAGGCAGAAACCTGAATGCACAGCCAGTCATCCAAGGTGCGAAAAAATGATCAGCTAGAAATGTCAGATCTCCACTTGCTCTATCCAGTGCAAAGCTTATATTTACAAGGTGACAACAATTCACATTTTAGTATAACATTCAAGCCATAACACTATAAAATATAACATGCAAGCATGCCTTGTGAATCAAGATGTATACTTGTAAAGCTCTCTTATGATAAATGCTGTTATAAATTGTTGCGGAAAATCAAGAAAGCTGTCTAAGGAGGCCATATTAAATTGTAAAAGGACAGTGACCTAGATGTGCTTGAAAACATTAATGGATTAAAAAAAAATGATGCAGACAGCACAAGCCCAACAGTGAAGCTTTTAATGAATAATACTTAATTAACCCAATGTTGAGCATCCAACAATCCCAATCTAAAGTATATTATTTAATTTAGATTATACCAAAGAAAATGAAAGAAAAGCTACCTTATGTTTTGTCAGGTGTTCAGATATGAATAGTATGTAAAGAGAAAATACATATCTAACACAACTATACAAGGCACTTTAGGGAAGGTATTTATTAAAAGTAATTTCTTTCTAACTTTTTAATAGAATCAAATTCGACCGATGTCATATTCACGAATTGCCTTAATTTATCCCAAAAAAAAGTCCCAACACAATTGTGCGACAATTCGAATAGTATGACTTTTTTAATTTGAATTATATGACTTTTTTTGAATTGTCTCCCAATACCCATGACTTTTTTGGATATCAAATGAAAAACAGAGCAGATCACAATGGCAAGAAACATCTTCAAATTGTAAAGGGGAAATCTGCTATTGACTTCTGCATGATTTAGATCGGGTTTAGTTCGAGTATTTTTGGATTTGAATGTTTAGCAGCTTCAGGGTATAATAAATCTAAAAATGTGTGTTTTTTCCCCTAAAAATTCGAGTTTTTCCCCTTTAAAAACTCAACCAGAAAAATGTGAAGTTTAATTAATAGGTGTTGAATGTGTAACAGGTGTTGCAGGTGTAAACTAGATGTTGCGTGTGTAAAAGGATGGTCTGTGTCCTGCAGTATGGCATGCATTCTTTAGCAATGTGCTTCTCATGCAGATGTAATGCTACCACTGACTTTGCTAGTGTAGAAAACAAAATTGCTAGTTAAAAACACATCATCACAAGAAACTCATCTCTTAAAACAACATGTACTTGCTCTCTGCTTGGTAAAGTTTTTTTCATCTTTTATCATGGCTGAAACTGTTCTTTGGTTAAAAAAAATACTTGAATTAGAAAGTACCTCTATATTAACCATCAAAGTTGGTACAGTCCCTTTGTGGTTTCCTCTGTTTCTGTCTTGTTGTTTTTAGCTTTCTCAAGATCTTACTGAATATTTTTCACAAAAATAATGCAGGATATTGAGGCATAAAATAGTTACTCAGCCCAAAGCAGGCTTTTGCTTTTTGAAGTATACTTGCTTGCATGTCTTCATCTGGAGTTGGTAGTTTGAATTCAATGTTGTTATCTTTTTTTTCATATTTCCATTACCAAAAATTTACAGAATGGGAAAAGTATGTACACATTTATATATCTCCAAAAAAATCTATGTCTGACAGGACCCTATACTTGAAATACAGTACCACTATTAATGACACACACACACACACACAAACACACACACACATATATATGACAAAAAGAGGTTCTCATATACAGTAAAAGCTACTGTATTTAACAGCAGGTAAAAAGCTGGTGTTCAATCTACAAGCTGGTTTTGTATCTGTTTATTAATGGGAATGTAATCCATTCCTCACCACTTCCTGTAACTATAAGTTCTTTGTAATGGTCACTAAACTTTTTAAAATAATGTGTTAGGCACAAAATGCTGCCATTTCTTTCTATCACTAAAATAAATATTTGTGTGTTTGTTCAGTCTGCTGCTGTATTTCCTATAAGTGCTAGAAACACTGACCTATAAGGATTCTCCAAGAGAGCACCTAGCACTGCAAACAATGTGTGAATATTACAGAGGGTAGAGCTGCTCTGTTTTCTATTAGTTTTAAATTATAAAATCCTAAGCCTCTAACAAGAGGTTAAGTTCAGTTTCCTCTAATTTGAGATTTTTACCATGCCTTATTTACTTTGTGACTTGTATGCAGTATTTTGTAAGGTCATTTCAATTATCCACTGAAAAATGTGTTTTAATTTCTACTGTAGTTATGTATTGTACATAACATTATGTGAGACATTGAATATGACATTTAATATTTAATATGGCATTTGGTATTATTGCATGCAGATTGAGCAGCATATGGGTGTCCCCTGGAACACCCTAGATTGACCTTGATTTAGACATGAATGCCAGGGAACACCAGAGACAGAAGCTGCAAGGAGACGATGCACATACTGACTGTCTATTCAAAACATTAAGCATAATACTCTTCCACTCAACAATGTTGCACTGTGCACATAGTGCTAGAACAAATATCTGGTGCATGGCACAGACTACAACCTGCACAGACCATTGGCCAAGAGTTCCAGTGTCTCAACATGGATCATAAGGGTGCAATTTTGTTCCCCTTAATAATCAAGCACATGCACCCTTGGCAGTGGAAAACAACCCCTCATATATTCAATGGTAGTCTAAAAGCGAACCCATAGCTGTACTATATAACTCTGCAATCAGTTAAGTATCTTAGGGGACAATGTAAAAAAATGTCACTGGGGGAATGCCATAAAAGTTACAAAGATTACACCAGGTCTAGTAATACCGAGAAATCAATCATACATTAAGTATCTTATGTATAAGGATCTTATGCCTACACACTCATATTTAACTCATATTTAACAGCAAAGACAATATCATATTGCATTACAACGGGGCTCAGCAACTAGTGTTATAACTAACAAAACAAGTAATGATCGTACAGGTATGGAAGCTGTTTTCCGGAATGCTCAAGACCTGTGGTTTTCCAGATAAGGGTTATTTCCATAATTTTGATCTCCATATTTTAAGTCTGCTAAAAAAATCATTTAAACATTGAATAAACTCAATAAGATAGTTTTGCCTCCAATAATGATTTATAATATCTTAGTTAAGATCAAGTACAAGGTACTGTTCTATTAAAACATTTTTAAAATTATAAATTATTTGTTTAAAATGAAGTCTATGACAGATGATCTTCCCATAATTCAGAGCTTTCTGGATAACGGATCCCATACCTGTACACAGAAAAATGGATAAAGCACAGTAACCTGGTTTAGTTACTTTTAGTCAATCAACTAGCAATGTAGTCATCCACCAGTTGTTTCATGCCTGAATTTTATTTTATGCTACACGTGAAGACCTATTTATCAAAGATCGGATTTTAGTGGTTATAGAATTGAAACCATGACGAAACTCTAAAACCATGAATTTTATGACAGTTATTAAAAAAGTAAGAATGGAAAATTACACTGATTGATGCACTAAGTAATATGAATACATCTAAATCCTCTCAAAATGTTATTTTTCCGTTCAATTCTTAGCGGAAAAAAACCCAGAAAATCAGAAAACGTCTAAACTAAACTAACAGTCCAATAAGATCAGAGAAGTTCAAACTAACTTCTATAGGACATTGACACCTTTTACCTGGTGAAGTTCTGTAATAGTGGTTTTCTTGGTTTTTACACTTAATAAATCTGAATTTTTTTTAGAGCTTTGAAAAAACAGGAAAACCACAGAGTTTTGGAGATTTGTGGAAAAAAAATTTGATTGCTCATAAACGGGCTCCCAAATGTATCAAAATCTCTGTTACTAAGGGGGTTATTAATCAAAATCGATTTTTTTTTTCTGATTTTTTAAGTAAAAAAGTCCGACCAAGCCACGATTTGACCTTATTTATCTAGTTTTTGGCATTCGGACTTTAATAAATAACCCCCATAATATTAACCAAATTGACACAAAAACATAACATGTTTGAAGTCAAAAAGATGGTCTTCATCAGAGGTGCACCCTGGTCCATGATAGAACAGTATTTATTTAGGTTACTAGGTTATTTAAATGTTCTGAACTGGACGCGTCATCTGTTTCAAATGTCTATATAATGTTTGCTTGTGGTTTATAAAATACCTCAAATAACACAATGTGTGCCAATGTGTGCCATTGCCATAAACTTTTTCCCAACAAACATGCTTTTTATTTACCACATCCATTCATTAAAAAAAGTCAAACTATCATTACTTATCTAGAGGCCCATTAATCAAATGTCAAATTTTGAATTCATGTGACTTTTTTCAACTTTAATAAACTCGAATATACTTGAAATTCGATTGAGAGGTTATTTATTTAAAAAATCAAATATCTAAAACTCAAACTAATATTACCAACCCAAAAACTCGATTTGAATTTGAATAAAATTCAACTAAACTTGAATCGAGTTTTTTCTCAGAAAAAAAACGTAAATGTCAGGAAGGCTATAACCATCTTCAAATGCGTCAATGGACCTCTCCCATTGACTTATACATGAAATCGGCAGGTTTTAGGTGAATAGTCTAATTTGAATTGTTCCAATGGTCATGGTTTGATACATCTCGATTTTCAAACTCCAATTAAAATTCGAATCGAGTTTGGATTATTCACAATTCGATTTTGAGAGTTTTGACCAAAAAAAATTCATAAATTCAAATTTGAATTTACAATTCGACCCTTAATAAATCTGTCCCCTAATGTTTGATACATTTACACAGTCCTTTAATGTTTCAGCTATGTTAGTGTAGATGAGAGAGAAAGCAACAGGGAATTTGGGGAAACAAGGAATTTAAATATATTTACAGTATATTAATATTTATACTTTCCTATTAACATTGCCATCAAATTATTTATATAGTAGAGCTTTTAGCAGACAAATAAGAGCAATAACCACTTCTGCTTTTTCTCTTTCATCTTAAAGGAACAGTTCAGAATAAAAATAAAAACTAGAATAAAAATGTTTTCAATATAGTTAGTCAGCCAAAAAGGTAATTTATAAAGCCTTGATGAACATAATAGCCAGAATCACTTCTTCCTGCTTAGCAGCTCTCTTGGTTTCACGGATTGGTTACCAGGCAGTAACTAATCAGTGATTTCAGGGGGAGGACAGGGGTCATAGCTGTTTGCTCTTGAATCTGACCTGCATGCTGAGGATCATTTGCAAACTCACAGAAGAGTTATGTCCCATGTGAGCCCCTTAAAGTCACTGATAAACTTAGAGTTAGAGAGCTGAACAGCAGGAATTTGTGTTCTATTCTGTTAGACATCTGCTCACTCCAGCCTTTATAAATTACATTTTTGGTTAACTAACTATATTAGAAATATTTTTTATTTTGCACAGCTTTTATTTTAACACTGAACTGTTCCTTTAAAGGGGTTGTTCACCTTTTACATTAACTTTTAATATATTGTAGATATTCTGAGACAATTTGCAACTGGTTTTCATTTTTTATTTTGGTTTTTGAGTTTTAAGATGTTTATTCAGCAGCTCTCCAGTCCAAATTACCCTAGCAACCATGCACTGATATGAATAAGATACTGGAATATGAATATGATAGAAGGATAAGTAATAAAAATGAGCAATAGCTATACATTTGTAGTCTTGCAGAGCATTTGTTTTTAGATGGAGTCAGTGACCCCCATTTGAGGCAGGAAAGAGTCAGAAGAAGAAAGCAAACAATTCAGACACTATAAAAAAATGAAAGCCAATCGAAAAGTTGCTTTGAATTAGCCATTTCACAACATACTAAAAGGTCAATGAAAAGTGAACCACCCCTTTAATGGTAAACGTGGTAGATTGGTAGTGCCTGTACTGCTGTTTTTTGGCCTGAAGCAGTGACTTCTGCCAATTTCAGATATTACAGTGGCAGAGAATGTCCCATATGTTTTATTTTTCCATCTATTTTAAAAGTGTAGATAGAAAACAATGTTAATCTACCAGTGTTGGTTTATTTTCTACATTCAGGGGGTTATTTACTAAACCTTAAATTTTTCTGGTCAGACTTTTTGGGGCAAAAACTAAAATTTTTAGTGGAAAAGAAGAATCTTTTTTTTGTGGAAAAAAGCTAACATTTTTAGTGGAAAAAACTAAACTTTTTCAAGATTTATTACAACCTAATCTGAAAATCCACCATCTCAGATCTGTTGAGGTCCCGTATAAATCAATGAGAGAGGCACCTATCTCAATTTGAAGTTTTTGTGATCTGTGATGGGTTTTGCCTGAAAATCTGACTTTTTCAGGGTTTTCTGGAAAAAAAACAGAAAATTTTAAGCGTTTTGGGAAAAAAGCTTGAAAAATTAGATTAATTCAGGATTTCATCGATTTTATCGAGTTTTTTCATTATCCAATTACATTTTTTTTTTAAATAAATAAGCTAAAATCAGGCATGAGAGTTTGGTCATGTTTTTTTTCAATAAAATATGAGATAAATTTGGATTTAGGAAAAAGCTTGAAAAATTAGAGCAATTCAGGTTTTCACTCAATTTCATAAAATTGTTCTGCAATTTAATTAAATTTGTTATTTTTAAATAAATAAGCTAAAATCAGGCATGAGAGTTTGGTCATATTTTTTTTAGTAAAATATGAGATAAATCCGGATTTTAATAAATAACCCCCTACGACTCAACATGTTATTTACGACTCAACATATGTGATTTAAAATTATTAAATAGCTTTATATTTCTTACATATGACCTCTCAACATAAATTAAGTATATTAAATAGTAGATCAAAATAGAAAGGCAGGGGAAGTTTCTCATAAATAATGTTTTAGAGTGACCGATGCTGTGAAAGTTAATGAGAAGAGAAGGCACTGAAACTATGTGAAAAGGTAAAAAGCTCACTAGTGGAACATCTATCACACGTTCAAATTATAATGCATAAATCTAGAATGCAAATGAAAATGCCTGATCTGGTAAATGCTGAAATCAATAATTTTTTTCCCTGTTTTTGAAGTTATTATTTTGCTCAGATAAAGGTATTCTTTTCCCTGCTGCTGTTCTTTTGATACTGGCATTTCTGAACAGCAGATGGTGACCTTCTCTATGAGCTTTAGCTAAAATGATTTTTATTAAGCCTAAACAAGTGTGAACAGTGCTAATTTCCTGCAGCAGGCTGGGTTTGAATCAGTAGCTAAAGTGATTGTGAGCGTCCTGCCTCACCATATGGAAAAGTGTGTACTCTGCCAGCATACCAAGAGCTGCATAGATCTAGTTACTTCACCCCTATCTTATCATTTGCTACAAAGTCAGAATTTCTGTGTAATATTTCAAATGAGGGACATACAGTGAGTAAATGTTACAAAACGAAACCTAGGAGACCTGTGAAATGCTAATAGGCTTATGGACTATATAGGATATATATATATATAAAACTAAGTCCCTTTGTAAAACGTATAATGAAGCAATAGGATTCTTAATGAATCAGATGAAAATTGAGCATAGAGCTGGCCAGATATGGGATGACTTTGTAGTTGGCCAGCTTAAATATATTGCAATATATGGACAAACAATCCCTGTTTTGTTTAAAGGTTAAGGCATTTTTCAGTAGCAGTATGCACAAAATGTCTCTGTCTTAAATATATTGATAATGGGTTGAGTGCAGAGGACTCTTGTATATATATATATCTATAGATATATAGATATATATATATATAGATATATAGATATATAGATATATAGCTCCAAAGGTTTCCAGCACTCTTGAAAAAAGGAATTAATTTGCCTGGGTGCAGAAACAACAAAATATCTCCAACAACTGTAGAAAGATCCGCACTCACAGGTCTTATAGAGAAAAATAGTTACCCAGGACTGAGTGAACCACCACTTTAATGGTAAATGTCAGTCCTGTGTAACTAATAAATTATTTATTTCTCTCTCTCTCTCTCTCTCTCTCTCTATCTATATATATATATATATATAGATATATCCACAATCACAGTATACAATTAAACAAATTAGGAAAACTGGGCAGGATTCCCTATGATTGTCGCGGCGCTCAACCAATCTCTGTTCGCCAAGTCATAGCCCCGCCCCCTGTCATGACCCACCGCTGTTGCATCACAGCCCTACCCCCACGGCATCACAACCCTGTCTCCTACCCAGATTCAACTGGGCCAAAAGGTGGCAACTCTACATACATATGCCACTGGATAGATGATAAATAGTGAAATCTGATTGGTCGGCTTAATTGACAAGCTGTTGTAGACGGGGAACAAATATTTTGTGAACAGGTTTTGTTGCATTCAGTCATACTGTGTCTGAACACAACAGAAGCCTATTGCAACCATTACCTTTTAAATATCCTGTGTTAGCAGTTTACTGTTACTATGTACATCCTATGTACATAGGATCCCTTATGCAGAAACACATTATTCAGAAAGCTCTGAACTACGGGAAGGCCATCTCCCATAGGCTCCATTTTAATTAAATGATTTGATTTTTTACAAATTAACATCTTTTTCTCTGTACCTTATATTTGATTCCAACTAAGATATGATTAAGTCTTATTGGAGGCAAAACAATCCTATGGGGTTTAAATAATCTTTACATGAGTTTTTATTAGACATAGTATTAGGACAGTTGTTGCTGTCAAGAACCTGGATGACATTTAAGATTGACAGTAAAACAGTTAATAGCTTGACACTGACTTACACACCGTCCGGCAGAAATGAAAAGACACTATGAGGTATCAGTACAAAAATCACAAGAACAGGAAAAGACTAGCTAAAGATATGAAGCAACATGGATAAAAATAGGGTTCCCAACTTTGACTTCTGCCAAAAACAGAAGTCAGTACAGTCATCTACAAACAGAAACTTAGTCTCTGACTAATGGTTTTCACTATATGAAGTTTTTTTCAGAGGTGCCTCTGTACACAAAACAACTATTATTTAGTGACTTGCGGCTTCGAAGAACTGACCTTTTTCCTGTATTTTGTGCAATGAAATTAAAAATATGTTAATAGGTCATCTGTTTCAAAACTAATATCTGTAAAATGTATGACCTTACAAACAATGGAATTAAATATAACAGTCTGCTCCATTGTTTCATTGCACAATGGAACATACTGAGGTGGAAAGTGTAGTACACTTTGAGCTTAAGGGAGGTGGAGAACTGTTACCAGTTTGCAGAGGAATGGACTATGATGGTTTCTTTCAATCAGTGGAATCAGGTTAATCTATGTCCATGTAGCATATTTATTTGTGGTAGTCCAGATAGGGTATATGCACTTGTTTACATATACCCCAATGAATGAGATCATGACAGAATGGCTGTATATTTTCCCTTTAAGAAGCTAAAACCAAAAGGATGCATGCAATTATGGAAGAAGTCAATTTATAACTTTAAGAACACACACACGTTTACAGTTAAAATCTAGTTGAATTTACAGTAAGTCTACCTACTTGGATACCTTGTATGTAGACTGATATCCAGTCAGTGGGTTATCTAAGAACGGTATATTTCTCAGCAGAATTACTTTTATTCATTTTGTTCAGTGCTATGGCACTTAACATCTCCTGAGACCCTAATTTGCTAATACAATCATTCCACAACTGGTGAATATCAAGGGCAAAGAGAACAGTCCTGATTCATCTCAGTAATAATTAAGAATGAAGGAGATTTAAAACCTGAGATCACTGAAGCTAAGCATATGAAGTAAAATACTAAAATGATTTTATATGTCCTAAGGGGACTTTCTGCCTGCAAAAATGTAAAGATGAAGTCAATTTTTTTTATTATGGTTACAAAGTACCCTTAATATAGCCTAGAAATTACTCTCTGTGCAAAGTTAGCTTTGTCAACTTTATGTAATAGATATCAGAATACAAACATAATACTATCCCTACTCTTTATTTTTTTATGTGACCTGCATCGTCTGTACCGTCTTTTATTGTATGTGTCACCTTTCACAAAATGTGTCAACGATTTTAATAGCCTCATAACTATATATACTGTATATATATATATATATATATATATATATATATATATATATATATATATATATATATATATATGTGTGTATATGTGTATATATATATATAGATATATAGATAGATATAGATAGATAGATAGATAGATAGATAGATAGATAGATAAATATTAGCACTTGTTTTGGAAGTTGTTGTTTGTCAGAACAATATGATCTTGGTAAGCTGTTAAATATTGGGAATTTAATTGAAAACGGAATATCCTTAAGCATAAAGGTTTTCTTGATGAGTAGAATTAAGTGAAAGCAACTATATTTGAATCTCATTAATCATTAGAACAGAGGGATTATTCATATCTGAATCTTTCTTATGGTTATACCGTGTTTCATATTATTCTGCTTGAGGTTTAAGATTAATTTCCATTCTTTTCCTACAACTGATTAGCTAAGCATTTATACACTTTTATTACATTTGGTAAAAAAAACATGATAAACAAATTGCACTGAACTTTTTACCTGACTGAGTTTTATATTTGTTTTTCAGTTAATTCTATTTTCTTTTTATCTTTTATACCTTTTTTCACAGATGAACGTGTAATAGTATCTAGCTTATGTCCAATTATTTGGAGCTTATTGTATATGTCCGCAGTCATCTGAAACTTGTAATTTTAAATAAGCACTTATGCATTCACTTCAGTTTAAAAAATATATAGAAGGGCCTCTGAATGGGAAACATGTTGGGATAATACAAGTACAGGGCCTGTTATCCAGATGGACCTGGGGTTTTCTGGATAATGGATCTTTCTGTAATTTGGGTCTTCATGCCTTAAGTCTACTAGAAATTCATTTAAACATTAAATAAACCCAATAGGCTGGTTTTGCTTCCGAAAATGATTAATTATATCTTAGTTGGGATCAAGTACAAGCTACTGTTTTATTACTACAGAGAAAAAGGAAATCATTTTTAAAAATGTGGATTATTTGGATAAAATGGAGTCTCCGTAATTCTGAGCTTTCTGGATATTGGGTTTCTGGATAAGGGATCCTATACCTGTATATTGACAGTTTAATCTGGGATCAGAACTAGGAACAATAATCTGAATATAGATATACACTTCCCATTGACTTCTATGGCATCTCATCAGGTTTTAGGTTGCCTAATTTTCCATTGTGTGTGTGGGTGTGTTACAGCTTTAGGCAATGTAATTACTATTGGGATACATATAAGCTTTTTTGTTTGCAATCATGATATTGACATGATGCATTTACAGAAGTAAAATTGTATTTATATATTTATATTTGTTAATATTAAAGGTGCTGTATTTATGAGCATTTTTAATAATTGTTGTGTATCTACTGTATGCATTGCAACAAATAAAAAGAGATCAATTAAGTGTGTGCTTTAATATAGTAATGACAGGAAAATGTAACAAAAAAAAGTATTTGTAGTTCACATAATAAATCAAATTCTGTCTGCTTAGTAATAAATAATTCTAGCTTTAATATGGATGAAAGAATTAATAATGTGAGGTATGAGAAGCTCTGTGTGCCATGCAACACCTTTAAAATGTTGTCCTTCTTCACTTGTCCCATCACAACATGGAAAAGCATCCTTGTGAAGAATCAGTTCAGTGCTTGTCATCTGAATACAAAGTGATAATGAGAATTCTGAAATACTTGAAGTGCTCATACTGTTTAAAAAAGGCCATTAGCAAAATATACAGAAGGCAGGAACAATCACCATGAAGGACATATGTCTTTTCTGACTGACAACATGAGCCTGCTGTTACTGTTGCTTCCAATTGTATATAAAATAACTAAAAGCTTTGCAAAAAGATAACTGATGCACAACAAAGTGTTCTGTTTAATTTTTGCTATGTGACTTCTACTGTAATTTTTTTTTAATTATTTCACATTTTAACAAAGAAAAGTCATCATTAAATAAATGTAGAAACATATAGAACAATAATGTAGAATACTAAAAAGAAAGGGTTATTGTTATTATTATTATTATTTACATCAGTCCCTGCAACAGTGCATTTTACAATCAAAGAAACACATTTATGCAACATATATGAATCAGTGTCAGTATAGTTTTTTTATGTATCCCTCTATGTTGGGTATGCAGTTTTTCTGTTATATATCTTGTCTATATTTATATTGGCTATTTTATTTCTATGTTTAGTTTAACACAGGACTTTTAAGTCTATTTATCAAAATTTTAAATTGTGCATTTTAGAGATTTTTGTTCAATTTGAATAAATAACATTTTACCAAACTTGAATGTTTACTTATTTATTAAAAATCAAATTGAAAAAAACACAAAATGCATCAAATTTGTATTCTACTCATTCGCTACAAAAATGCTTAAATTTTGTTTAGCACAACTTCTATTGACTTCTACACGAACTCAAAGCTTTTAGATGAAAAAGTTTACAACCAAGTTTAGAATTATTTTTTGTTCTCAAAATTCAAGTTCTTACCCCCTTGAATTTATTAAAACATTGGTTCATATGCACTTATGCACTAATTATAAGTAAACTTTTAGTAATTTTGTTTTAAGTCCTGTGTTGTGGCAATCACACACACACACACACACACACACACATATATAAAATAAATCATTCATAGTAGCATCTATTATGGTGAACTGGCAAGGCCATGATTTATATCAAATATCTGTTTTTTAGGGCACTTTACTTTATAACATCACTGAATGTATCTTCTAAAAATACACTGAATGTCCAAGTTAATATGGTATTGAACTGAAAAGCCACTATATTTTTCTTGCATTGCTTTGCCAAATACTTAAAGAAAAGTCTATTAAAGAGTTTTTTTTATCAACTATTATATTAAATTATTTCCAATCAATACACACTTATCATATATTATAGTGCACCTTCACATTACACTTGAATTATCTGTATGCCTGTGATTATTAGAAAATGTTAAAACATTTATAATGTAGCTAAAGCCAAATGGGAAATGTCATCTCTGAGATAAATGTTTAAACTGTAATCCAATTTGGCACTTTTTTATATAAGTAGGGAAGTAAGCAGAGGAATTGAACTAGGCTGTTCCCAGACTGTAATTATAGGAATAAGAAGTGGAAAACTTTAATAGAATACTCTTTCCATGTGAAAACAATTTATTTTGTGTTTTAGGAAGCTGAAAATTCCATCAGATTAAATAATTTATCATTAACACTTGTCATATCATGTGAGATTACCATGCAATTAGCATTAATTATGATTTTAAATCTGATCATTTATCAATTAATTCATTTTTTTCAGTTCTCTTCCTAAATCTGGAACCAAAATGTGTAGTATCTAGGCTTCATCTCCTATATATCTCCCCAAGCAAAAATACAACCCAACATGTTAAGGGTCAAGTACAATGTGCAAAGATAAGTTTTAGACACAAAATGCCATGTGTTCTAAATTGATGGCACCATTATTGCTCAAGCAATCTGATTATTCAACCTGTAAATAAATGTATGTATGGGTGTATGTACCCAAATCATGCTATATCTTTTGTCATAGGTTGAATTATTCAATCACTTCATTAACAGACCCTCAACCATGTATGATTATACATTTTATTTGCTATAGAGCCATGATTTACTATTAGTGGCAATTATATCATAGTATGTAATAGTTTTTAAATAGGTAATTAAAAATGTTTGCCAATATGCATGTTTCACTGATAAATGAATCAACAAATAAATTTTTTCAGTGCTTGATTCGGGATCAAAAAAGTAAAGGGATGGTGTGTGTGGCGCGAAAAAAGAAGCCTGCCCACCACTATAAGCCACACCCACTGTTATAATAAGCCTCGCCCACCAAAATTTATGGTTTTGCCCACTTTAAAACAAAGCCATTTAGCTATTTCCATGTTTATTATGAACACAACAACTCAGTCCAGAATAAAATTATCCTTTATGACATAGAATTATTTAGAATTCTTGGCTGCTGCTTGTTATATTTTGTTGCAGGCTAGAGAGCATTTTAATATATTATACTAATTATTGCAATTTAAACCATAATTTAAATCAAGGTTGTCCATCCATGGGTTCTTAACTTGAAGTGATTGGACTGCAGTGTGAACATTTTTAAAACAAGTTCTGCATTTTATAGTTAATTTTAATAGATCTAGGTTCAAACATCAATTTCAAATATATCATGCCTTATAAATTGTGGCTTATTTACTTGGATACCATTGTAAAAGGCATTATTATCTTTTTATTTGATTACTGTTGTTAACTACAAGAAATGGCATTGTATAGGTGACCGATAACAAAAGATCCAAAATTCTTGTTCATTACCTTCAATTCTGGAAGAATATCCTACAGCTTTAATGTGGAATAAGATCATTTTGTGCAGATCTTAACCAATGCAAAATCCATGCACTAATTTACCGTAGGACAGATGTAAAGACAATTGCAAATGAGAAGAATCTTTCTACACATTGACAAAGATAAATGAAAGGATGTGAAAGTGATTTCAGCAAGGTTGCAGTCTTTGCAATCCACATCTTGATTAGCCACTCACATAATCACATAATGTTACTAACCATGATAGAACGAGTAATTCTAAGCCCAGTAGAGCTTTAAGAATAGCCTGAACACTTTTTTATATGGAAATATACATATTTGTGATACTACCATTTTCCCCAATTAAATTAAACACATATTCCATATTCTTAAATAGTGCTCAAACTTATTTTTCGATTGCCATATTTCTTAGTTTCTCTTCAGGTACCACTTTTGTTAAATGGCAAAAGGACTGTCCACCTTGCCATATTGGTCTGTGGAAATAGTGTGGTCATGCAATGGGCACTGGACACTAAAAGGGCCGATTTACCACAGTTAATCTTGAAGAACTAATACAAACCTCTAGCTATAAAAAAAATGGGAAAATTCTAATTTATGTAAGAATACACTAGCACAGGGCTGTCTAACTGGTGACCCACCCCCCTTGTGTGTCTGCTTACCATGTGTAAATTTTAAAAGACATCATTACAGAGATAACTGGCCACTGCATAGTTTAATCAAATTCAGACTATGTTGTTCACACATGTAATCCCCCCTGCATTGTTCACGCCTGTAACACCTCTATTGTTCACACCCTTAAAGCCCTGTAATGTTCACACCTGAGATTCAGACTGAATCTGTTCACCTGTTCACACTCATACCAGCACTGTGTCACTATATGTAGCAAATCTTAGAGTGGTCCTGATCAGTGAAAACCTTCTCCTGCTCTGTTCTGCCTTCCCTATGCTCCCTGTGTGTGCGCCATACTATGCCTGCCCTATTCTCATTAGGTGTGCCATACTCTACCTTCCCTATGCTCCCTTTGTGAGCCATACTCTGCCTGTGCGTGCCCTGCTCTGTCTGTGGAACATAAACCTGGTATTTATTTTGGGGGTTTGTTAGTATTTGAAAATTATTGTTAGGTGGCCCTAAGGTGTTTAATAATGTGCTGGGGTGCTGTGTTATCCACAGGGAAGGAGGCACGCTGCCTAGGAGTTATCTTAGACTCTCATCTGTCTTTTTCACCACACATTCAAACACTTGCAAAATCTTGCCGTATTCAACTGCGCAACATTGCTCGAATACGACCCTATCTCAGTTCAGAATCAACTAAAACACTGATTCAGTCTCTCATCATCTCCCGCCTTGATTACTGCAACTTACTCCTCACAGGTATTCCAACAAGTCACCTTTCACAACTCCAATCTGTTCTAAACGCGGCCGCTAGACTCATTCATCTAGCTCGCCGCTCAACATCAGCTGCTCCCATATGTATGTCCCTTCACTGGCTCCCAATCTCTTCTAGAATCAAATTCAAATTACTTACACTCACATTCAAGGCCCTTAATAATGAAACCCCTCCCTATATTTCATCTCTAATCTCCAAATACACTCCTTCACGAAACCTACGCTCTGCTTCTGATCTTCGCCTCACTTCTCCTCTGGTCACTTCTGCCCATTCTCGTCTACAAGACTTCTCTCGGGCTTCTGCTTTTCTCTGGAACTCTCTGCCACAAGCTGTCAGACTTTCTCCTTCCTTCCAAACTTTCAAGCGCTCCTTAAAGACCCATCTGTTTAAAGAGGCCTATTCATTGTACCTTAATTAATCATTGCTGTATCAAAAATGGCAAAGTGTTTATATGATCCTTTTGTCTCAATTGTACCCTAACCTCTTAGTTTGTAAACCCTATTGTACTCTGTAATCCTTGTCTGTTAGCCACCATTTATTCCCTGTTTGCTATAACTGCAGTAAAGCACTGCGTATCTTGACAGCGCTATATAAATAAATGATGATGATGATGATGATGATGATGATATGGATTTAAGGGCAGGTCTTAAAGGAACAGTTCAATGTAATAATAAAACCAGGGAAAATAGGCTATGCAAAATAAAAGATGTTTCTAATATAGTTAGTTAGCCAAAAGAGATTTGATGGGGGCCACATGGGACATAACTGTTCAGTGAGTTTGAAATTGATACTCAGCATTCAGCTCAGATTCAGAAGCAACAATTATGTCCCATGTGGCCCCCATCAAGTCACTGATTGGTTACTGCCTGGTAACCAATCAATGGAAACCAGGCAGTAACCAATCAAGTCACAAGGAGTGGTCATCACTAGCTTCCATTATCGGCCCTCCACCATGTAGTCCAGAAAAATTCCATCCCTCGGTACCACAGAAGTTGGACAGCACTAGCAAACAAGGAACTAAAATCAACAAACAAAAAGCTAATCAACAATGTTTTGTGTAGAAGACTTTTTTTTTTAAGATGCTACGGTTTATTGGTGGGAAAAATAGATTGCTGCAAAGTTTGTTCAGTAATCAGTTACAGCACACTGCAAAGTACAATTATGCAAAAATAGCTTGACATAAGCTACTTTAACAGGAAGAGGGCAATTTTTACTCTATGCGCACCATATGCTTGATTGCCTACAGCATTTCTTAACACATTAATATCCTATAATACTGCCTCAGTTGTTTGCATTGTAATGCAACACAATTATAAAATCTATCCTTAAAGATTATGAGGTTATAAATCATGCTTGCAATGCACTGCTGAATTCATTGATGTGTTAGCTGAATAGCTAAATTCATTGTAAAGTGTAAAAACCATCTTCTCTAGGAACCATAAAAATTTTACTTTTAACAGAAGGGCATATATTTTAAGAACACATAAAATAATATTTTGCAAAATAGCTATTGTATTACAAGTACCCATATTTTAAGAATATACTATGATGGCTTGGCATTAACAGTTCAAAATCTGAAATCTATCAATTTAGCAACTATTATTATTATAAACAAGTGCTGATTATTCACAGTGCTGTACAAATACTTTCTACATGGTAATATTGCTTGCCTGAAGAAATTATATTCCTCTGGGGGGGGGGGGGTTAGATAATAATGGAAGCAAAACTGCAATTAAAAAAGATTTCACATATGTTTTATATTAATGTCTATTATTAACAAATATGTGTGTTCTAGTTAAGATACCTGAAAAGCAACACTACAATATTTGCATCTCTAGAGAAATTAAATATTTAACATGTTTTCATTTTAAAAACCAGTTCTGTTTCTAGTACCAAAATTATGATTTAACCTGTCAAGGAGAGTGAGAAAGTCATTACTGCAAACCCAACATTAGAAAAGTGCTAAACAACACAAACACTAAACAACACAAACACTAAACAACAAACTGATACCGTAAGTTCAAAATTTGATTTACACCTCAATGAATTAGTCTTTTTGACAACTGCATGTAGTTCTCTTCCCTAATTCATAAAGCAAAACATCAAACTGCAAATTATGGTACAGGTATGGATCCCTTATCCAGAAATCCTATCCAGAAAGCTCCAAATTATGGGAAGGTCATCACCCTAATTTAAGCAAATAAAAATGATTTCCTTTTTCTACTGTAATAATAAAATAGTACCTTGTATGTGGGGGTAATTTAGTTGATGAATCCATATTAGTGGCAAAACAGTAGTTTTGGGTTTATTTAAGGTTTAAATGATTTTTAGCAGACTGAAGGCATGGTGATCCAAATTACAGAAATATCACTTTTCTCCAAAACCTTTAATAAGAAAATGCACATATCCAAGTCCTAGCTAGTAGCTCAAAACATGGCCTTTTTGGGAAAAGACCAATAAATCATTTACCTACATTGACTGCAAAATTAACATTTGTCTTTGTACCCAACTTCTATGAACCATTAGGCACACATATTTCTCTAATTAGTATTATTTTTATAAAAATGTATAAAAATTATAAAGCACCAACATATTCTGCACAGCTGCACTTGAGGATACAATAACAGCATACAGACAAACCAAAAGAGTAGTTAATCAGCACCCTTACAATATTAATGAAGTGTGAATATGTAGCTGTATGGGGATTTTAAGTAGCTCATGTATGATAATAGGGAGATATAAGGATTATTTTCTGATAATAATGATGGTTGTTTTTACATACACTGGTACACAAATTGTGGAGGGTTTTTATTAAATTGTATTTCTTTATATTGTGGTCACAATGAGACAAATTTATTGAGCAAAGGTCACAACATACAGTAGCATGAATCTTGACCCTTAAAGTGATCAGCAGGCAGATTTGATCAGGATTTATGTATGTCATAAAATAAACAAATTGTATTACATGTTAAAAAAAACCTTGTAATTAAGTAAAGTCAGGTAACAAAATCAAGAACACAGTCCAGATGCACTCACTTACACTCAACTCACAATATCCAATATTGGGATTATTCTAGACTGAATAATAATAATTCTGAAGGAACAAACCAGCGGGTCATATTGTAATGTTCTTGAGTAATTTATAACAAACATTAATTAAAAGACAATAAAAAAGTCATGAAAGAAACGGATCTGCAGAATCTTTTTATTTACTTTCAGATGAACTTCCAGTATATTCATTATATATAGATTATATTATGGGTTCTTATGTCCTTATAAAGTTTTTGGATCCTATGCAAATTACCCACAAATCTTTGAAAGTCTTTGAGTAAATTATGAATTGTATCTTACAATTTACAAAATTGACATCCTTTCACATGAAAATCGGTCTATCACGTCTCATCTGGCAATGTTTTTTTCTCATGCAAATTAAATGTATTCAGAAACAGACTATACTATGTCACTTATTGATGTCTTTTATTTTAAAAACATAGTTTTCTCTGAAAATACATTCAAATGACATAAAGTAGGCATAAATCTATAGCCATATTTCATTGGCCAGTTTTGCTACACACACATTTGCCAAACTAACCTGTATAAGTCAGTATACTGTATTGTTCTAGCAAAGCTGACAGCAATTAATTCATTCTACAAATGATTTACATGTTTGATCATGTTTGATCAAAAATCAGCTGATCTGGACCCCAATACACAGGTACTTAGCAGTCAGAAATTGCTAAATAAGAAGAATGTCTCTGTCCAAGCTAAAATGGTCTATAATTTATTTAACAAGATCTTAAATTATGCTCTGAGAAGCCTGTTTATGAAAATTCAAATTCGTATAGTTTTAGAGGTTTTTTCAACCTCAACTAAAATCCCATTTTAAAAAAGCTACTTATTTATTAAAAGATTCAAATAAAAATAACACAAACATATAAAAATGATGAACTAGTCTGAATAAGAATCCAAAAACTTCAACGTTATTCTTTTCATATTTTTGTGTAATTACAAATGAAACAACCTGCCTATATAAAAATATGGCCCTGATACCAATAGGACCAGACTGCAAGGAAACCTTACCGGACTAAAGTGGAAGATGGCGGCGTCCAGCTTCCCCACGAGGCACGAAACTTTGAATTGTTTATTGATTTACTTTCTAAAGATATATTTTTAGTTATCACCTATTCTCTTTAATTTAAATCAAAATAGTTTACCGTGTTTAATCTGATAGTAACAAGTGAGTGTCCCAATAATTATTTACCTACATTTAAATGGATTAGCACAGAAGTAATGATATTTACTGCTTGTCTCACTCAAGTGAGACATATTTAACTTAAGGAATAAATGTTTTATAAATGTAATGAAAGATTGACACTGATTATATGACGTGGTCACATAATAAACCTAAATTGCTACTTTAAGAAACACAACTGCTCAAAATTTCAGTTCTCCTAGGGTTTTAAAATCTGAATGTATAATGGATGACTGAACCTTTTGATAAGAACTTTCATTTAATTACTGAATAATTTAAGAAAGTGTTGTTGCTGAATTGAGGCATGTAAGACCTCATGTGAACTGCCTTTTTCAGTTTCAAGGGACATTTCTATTAAAAAGCTTTAAACTATAGTTGTCTACAAGACAAATATAATGTACATTATTGAAGTGTCAAATTTTGTTGTATAATTCCTTTTTTTTATAAATAGCACATAGTATCTTCCAACAAAATTAGTCTGTCTTGAACTTAATTTTTCTTCATACAGACCATGCTAATTATTCTCAAAATAATTGTATTAGCGCTGTATAGTACATGAAGATGGCTGGATGAATAAACTGTTAAAAATCAGATTTTTCATTCTCATGTGTTATTAATGTAACACTAAGAATACTTTTTGTTGAACTAATTTATTAAACATCTAAAAGAAACTAAAAGGGTGTGTGGGGGTTGTGTGCTATATGTAAGTCTTCATAAACAAAAATGGAAATGGCATCACATATACTGTACTATGTTCAGTTAACACTGCCAAATGCATTTGTTAGAAAGCCTAAGTTTTAAAACTATAGTAAAATATATCACTTTCTAGAAGTCATTGGGGCTCATTTATTAAAGCAGCGCAGCGCATAAGTGGACGCAAAAGGTTGTCTGCGCCATCACAAGCGTGATCGCTAATATATTTGCGTGATATTGCGCATAACACAGAGCTTTTGCGATGGTTTTGTTTATGCGCATTGCGCAAAAGATTGGGCATTTATGTCGCAAACGATGCCGTGGTTGTTAGGGGCGTGGCTGTGGGCGTGGCTACAATGCGCTTGCACTGCGGCCGTCGCAGATTTGCGTCTGTATATGTGCAAAACTGCACCCGGGCAACAGCACCACAATTTTTACGCCTGCCTCTTCGTGGCGTAATAGTAACGCTCTTCAAAATGCGCATTCCTGCCCAGCTGCGCTAGTATATTCAAGATGAACAACCCTTGTAAAGTGCATATTAACCACGCCTTCCACCCAACATGTTTATATTGACCAAGGTTCCTTTAAGGGTATCAGGTAGGCTAAACACCTTTGCAACCAAACAAATATTAGCACAGAAACAAATGCAGATGCGTCTAAGTGAACGCAATATGCGCAATATGTGACGCAACTAATTAAAGCAGTGCATTCATACATGAGCACAACTAATCCTTACCTTTGCGGTATCTTCCTGTGCGCACAATTTATTATAAGCACTGCGACAGCTGATACGCAGTTTCACACGTCGCACCTGTCTTGTGTCTACATTAGCGCACAAATCGCACTGTTAAGGTATCGTGCGCTACATTATTAAATACTCGCATGCGCTGGGCAAATGTCTGGCCACTGCGCTCTTTTTAGCGCTGCGCTGCGTTAATAAATGAGCCCCATTGTCTTTTTAAACTGTAGAGCATGTACATATTAATAATAAGAATAAAATCAACAATCCAAAATAAAACAAAACAAGTAAGGTTTTAACCATAAATTTAACATACAGATATTAAAATGTCTGTTTGGCCTACTACACACTGCTGGAATGCGAGGTTGAGGAAAAGTAGATATAGGATTTGTGTTGAACACGTCATGGATGAATGGCCAATAACAGATTTTCTTTTTTATACATCTATAACACTGTCATCAGCTGAGTGGGTGGCTTACAAATGGGGGCATAAATAGAAGAAGTAGGAAAACTACTGATTTCTTCCTTACCTAAATCACATATACCATGTATTGATAACCTTGTACCAATATATTTTCTCAACCATAATATGAACTTCAATAATCATTTCCTACTCTCCTAATCTATCTCAGTTTTATTGCACATCTATGTTCAGAACATCTTATGTGCTATATCAGTTCCTATAAATAGTGTGCTATATAATTTCCTTAAATTCTTTAAACGCTCTCTAAAGTTGTATATCTTCAAAGAAGCTTATTTGTTATTTCCCATGAAATGCTCCTGAGTATTACACCAAGTGATGTTATGTGCTTCTCTATTCTTCTACATAAGTGATAGACAAACAATTATTCTTAAGCACAATAACCAGTTGTTTATATTGTTAGAAATGCAAGTGCCAAAGGTCAATCAACATGTTCTAAATTGTAAGCTCCTTCCAGCACAAACCTCATAACAATGTAAGACACTGTGCTGGTATTTTATAAAGTATCATAATTATTTACACCACGGTCTCCTATTGCAAGGAGGGGGCTATGATCTCATGACAGACCAATAAAGCAGACATAATAAATACAGATAAGTTAATTGCATAGAGGAACTAAACAGTAGGGAGGTATTGACTATATATTTGTTCTCCTGCTGTGACATTGAAAACTCAAAGAGGCAACTGTACAAATAAAGGCTAGTGCCACACGGGGGTGGGGGGCTGAAACCGGTCTGCTGAAATACAAAGGCAAAAATCTGCCCCTACGCAGGCATGAGCTTCTCCTGACTGCACCCAGACATGAGAATCCAAAGTTTCTAAAATCAGCCTCATTTGACAGCACCTGAGCCAACACACTGGTTCAAAGTGTAGGCAGTAGAGGAAGATAATGCCTCTGTATGGGCAGATTTCAAGCCCCCATGTGGCACTAGCCTAAAGCATTCTTCATTTACACTGCTTAAGCACAAATAACAACTGAAACAATTCATTTTAGTAAAAGCCTTAATATTACCATATAAGATAGTGGTATAATTGTAGACTTAGGGGCACATTTATTAAACTTTGATTTTTCTTTCAGGTTGAGGTTTTTAGGGGTAAAACTAGAATTTTTCATGGGAAAAATATAGAGATTTATCATACCCATCTCAAACCTATTGAAGTCATGTAGAAGTCAATGGCAGATGTCCTTTAAGTTGTTTTTTGACATTGTGATTTGCGATAATCCAAACAAGTAGAGTTTTCTCAGTGAAAACTCTATAAAATCGAGTTTTCAGAGCATCTATCAGACAATTGAATTGACACTCCATCTTGTTGTGCCATTTTGTCTCTCTAATTGTCTTTGAGAAAAATTATTGATAAAGGAGTTTAATTTGTGGAAGCGAGTTTCAGAAAAAAATTAGATGATTCAAGTTTAAGTAAATCAGCCCCTAAAGAATAAAATGCATTTTCTCTTTGCAGTAGAAGATAAATGGGCAATAAATTTGGCACTCATTTATATAAGGTTTACTTATATATCTGTTATGCTGCAGGGTTATCTGTTCATGGCTTGATATATTAAAATTAAAGTTACGCATACCATAAATCACAAGAATTTAACATTTGCTACATGAGTTGGACATTGATATTTAAGGACAAAATATTTTAATAGAAAACAGTTTGCTATACTTTTGGAAAACCTTGGGCATCAACAGTTCTGTTTCTCTTCATTTTTATATCTACCTTCAATCTATAGCTGTACTTGCTTTGGTCTTACTGTTTACTGTGGCACAATTTTGTCACATTATGTAAATGTTGGGATATTTTCTGTGAAATACACAAATTATGATTTGCATTTAATTTAAAAGGCCACCAAATCATTTCCCCAAGAATTGAGTATTCAGATTAATCAATTAATTAATTAAACATGAGCTTGTGTTTGTAGCTTAGATCTGTAGCAGGTCCCTGAAGAGTAATTGTCACAAGCCAATAGCAGTAAAGGTAAAAGGTAGGCATAAGGAGTCATGGTGGGATAACAACACTAATTGTAATACTGCACTGCTTTTACCAGCAGTGCAACAATCATGTTAAAACACCTTCACAAACCTTAGTTGTTAGGTAAGTTTTAGCAGTATAAGGCAAAATACCATAATGAAAGCTCTCAGCATGTCTTGTGAACCTCTCTCATGCAGTGTGACTGACCAGCTAGGTTTAAAACCCTCCTCATTATATAGCAGATGCTATCAGGTCATGCAGGTCAGCCTGTTACAGTACCATTCAATCTATATACTGTAATTATATTTTAAAAAAGGGCTATCATGGTTATGAACCTAAGTTTATTATCCCAAAGTCAAAGATAGTTCATCTCATTACAATGCTTGTAAACTTATTCCACACTGCCATGGATCTTGGAGCTGCTGTTTTTAAGAGTTGTCTCTTTAGTTTCTACTATTCCAAAAACATCAAACAATGCAACAAAATTCCTCCAGCTTGATGTCGGGAGAGTTTAAAATTGGATCATTTAAGTAGTTAATGGGATCAATGAAGTCCAATGGAAACAGAACCATTTCCAGTGAAGATTAATGAACAAGTCAGTTGATATTGAACATCCTCACATGCATCTAAACACCTAGATTTCATTCTGAGTTTTCCCTTAGAAATTGGCACAAAGTCCTCTGTAATTAAGATACAAACCCTTGATTAATGTTTTGGTTTACCCAGGTTTCTAAAATTAGAATTAATGACTAACTTTGCACTGAAAAAAGGATTGTCCAACCAGTAGCTCTTCAATTGTTGTTGAAAACCAACTACCAGCACCCCTGAGCATCCTTTAAATGTCAGGGAGTGCTGGAAAAGTACAATGTTATTTATTATCTAGCATTAGGAGAACAGGATAATGCTTTTAGAAAAAAAAATATAAGTAAATAATGCAGATTATGCATATTTTTCAATATAAGTAACTCTATCGAAATTCTTAAAAAATGTTTTTCATGGGTGATACAAATGTACATAAATATTTTAAAGTCACTATTAGCAACTGTGCTTTGTTTGCACTTTTATAATTGACAAATAAAAAAAAAACCTTTACACTAAAACACTTACAATACAGCACAGGCTCATGTTCAGATGATAGCTAGCATCTTTTGGCACAGGTGACAAGTTTAAACAATAGTGTCATGGCCTGACCATTTGTAAACATAACCCTTGTCACGCCATATAAAGACAAAACATCAGGAAAGCATGATGACACCAAAACAGGTTTTTATTTTTTATCAATAAAAACATATACTCAATACAAAGGCTGTTTTCCATACTCTCACCGTTTACCCTCACCACCTAATCGTTCTCAATTAAAGAGCCCCCCAATATGATTTAGTGTATATCTAGAATTTATGGTGGTTTTTTTGCCCAAATGGTTATCTGTGTATTTATCAATGTTATGCGCTGGGATAGCGGATATACTCGAGCATAAGCCGCCCCGAGTATAAGCCGAGGTACCTAATTTTACCTCCAAAAACTGGGAAAGCTTATTGACTCGAGTATAAGCCTAGGGTGAGAAATGCAGCAGCTTCTGGTAAGTTTCAATCAAAAAATTGAGGGTTTCTGCTCCCATTGGAGGTGCCGGCGTCTCGATATTGGATGCCGGCAACCATTCTTGGACACCGGCGAATATTCTTGGAGACTATTCTTGGATGCCGGCGACTATTCTTGGACACTGGTGACTATTCTTAGGCACTGGCGACTATTCTTAGACGCCGGCGACTATTCTTAGACGCCGGCGACCGTTTTTGCACTTGACCCGAGTATAAGCTGAGGTAGAGTTTTTCAGCATATTTTGGGGGCTGAAAAACTCGGCTTATACTCGAGTATATGTTATATAAATGCCAATTATACACTATATTTTGAATAGCCCTAAATACATTAGGTTCTTCAAATTCTCCAACTGTATATTGAAACTCAGAACTACATTTTTTATTCTCATTTTAGGCTTAAAGGATTCAATTCTTATCTTCTTACTCTGAGAACTGTGAATAAGCTATGTGGCTGCATGACAATGTGTTCTTTTGCAAAGTCAGCTCACAAGAGAACTACAATGTAATTCCCAATATACCTGTTATGTGGCCACATTTTACAAGTCAGCTATAACATTTTTACTTCTTTACCAAACTTCAAGTCTTCCCGTTTATTTTCAAGCATATATTTAAATGGGTGCATATTTAGTTATTTGCAAAAGAATGAATACAAAAAATTAAATATTTTATAGCAAACGTAGAATATGGCACTGGGCTGAAATGAAAATGTGTCCTACTATATATCACTACTTTAACATGATAGTTATTCAGTGAATTATGATGATGCTACACTTTTCTAGAGAATGGAATATCAGCATAAATTGGAGGCATCATAAAATGAGCACTTCAAATGTGCAACTATGGGTCACAGCTTCTAAATTTGTCAGTCCACATTTTTGATTGCTGCCATTGTGATATTGAGCCATTACCCAACAATGACAGTCATGACCTCTGTAATATTCTGCCTTCTTTACATTTTCTGCAATTACTTTTGGTCTCACTATTCAAAGCTTATATTGTTTACATATTATGGCAGCAAAGTTGTCTGCAATATATATATATATATATATATATATATATATATATATATATATATATATATATATATATATATATATGTTACTCAATAACACATATGTATTGATATGTTGATGATGTAATAGAATGTGCATTGTAAATGATACTGTAAAAGGTTTTATACATATTCCACAGACCTGTACAATAAATGGGTGTAGATACATACAAAAACAATACATTTCCAAAAACATGCTACCAGTCTGAATATTTTGTAATAATCCTTGAATGCATGAGCTATCAGGGGTATACTGACATTATTCAGGAAGTGGTCAATACCAGAAGAGCAGTTAATGTCATTGGTATACCTACAGATCTACTGCTAACTATATTTAAAAGATGAAAATCTTGTGTAAAGCTCTAATAAAAGCAAACCCTAGCTCTCCAAAGTACACATCAAAAAGATAATTAGAGATCCAAAAACATTCCTTTCCAAATCATCATACCACCACTACTTAAGTCATCATGTTGATAATATAGTGAAATTAGATTAGATAGTGAAATAAGAAGAATTTTCCAGCAGATAATGCCTCACTATAGTTCACTATTTTCATGTGCTTGATACAAGCACCCAGTAAGGCATGGATCAGCAGTGTAAAATCTGTCTATATTACTTCTATTTGACTGAAACAGACATGTTTAACTATTTGTTTACATTTTCTGCGATTTGTGGACAACCAACATTTGGGTGGCACAAACACTGCTATGGGTGGTTTATGTCCCTTTAAAACAATATTTGTTTGAGTGATAATTTCTTTCAGTGGTGACCATTGTGGAAGCAGAATTTATGATATTGTTTTGTTTAATTTGTTTCACGGTAGTTGTGATATGTGTCTAAGTTCTTGACAAACTCTTCAGGGTATAACATTGATGGTTCTACTCTACAACATAGCAGGTGATGCATTATGGCATGTTTTCTGCTTGCACACAAATTTCATTACAAATATAGACCAAAAGGTAAAGTTAACTAAGTGGGATTTTAGGAAAAATGAAGACTCCTGGCAGTTTGCAGATTATAATTCTAGCATTACATTTGCAAATGAGCCTTAAGTGTCTGCAAGTGCCACAGCAGGTCTTCGGCTCCATCAGTATGTTTTGACATATTTCTCTATACCATATGTATCTTTAGCATGTCTTTTACTGCAAAATGTTTTAGCAAAAGGATGTGCACCATGTCAAAGCCATCAAGGTGCCAGCTATCAAATCTGCCATGTAGATTACAAGTGAATGACAGCTCCTGGTAGCGAATGTTAAATCCTTGCAATTATGTTTTGTCAGTAGAAATGTTTTAAAGATTTCAGAAAGCTTTCATAATATAAACAGCTCAAGCTCTTCTCCATCTACTGTATGTACTTTACCATGTGCAAACACCATAAGTAAACACTAATATGTCTCTTGAAAATAAAGAGAAAAAAGAGAATGATGAATTATTATAATAATGTAACATGCAATTGAAACATTTGAAAATATGAAATGTTAATTTTGCACCAAAACAAAGTACTTGTTGTATCAAAGCAAAACATCACCATACTGCCATTACTACATTAATTTTAACACACACTGATATAATATTGTGTGTAGTGATGAGCGAATCTGTCCCGTTTCACTTTTGCAAAAATGAATGACACTGCAAAAAATCACTTTTTTGTCTCACAGACATTTTTGTCTTGGAGACTTTTTTGTCCCTGCAAAATTTTCTGCGGCAAACTTTTGCCCCAGTTTTGCAAAAAAATAATACACAGATGGTGTAATGCAGAATTCTGCCATAAATCCATGACTGGTGAAAAAATGTGTTCATTGCAAATTGTGTGTTAACAATTCTGCATTTAAATATCTCTTTATTCCCCTTCAAAAAGTAACAACTGAAAATGCTTCTACAGAAATACATTTTTTTACTGCTGTTCTCTTTTAGGGATGTGTTGATAAATAGTTTTTATTGTAGTATGCAAAGTTGCATCCTTATGTACTAAAGGAAAAATTTATTTGCTAGCTCCTTTCTGGGTGAATTAGATTCTGCATAAGAAGAACTACTACTGGACACAAATAAGCATTATGCTACCAGTAGAAGCTGCAAAGAAGAAGATGACATTATTTTAGCAGGAACCCTATCAGAATGGAATTGGCCCCGTATTTTGGTGAGAAATGGTTTTATTGATAAAGGCACTTTGTTAGAGCCAGGTTTGCTGCAAGCTCATAGGCTTTTGTTAGCAAAGAAAAAGTATGGTTATAGATAGTGAAAGCAAGTTTTTGAACAAAAATTTATTTTAGCAGGTTGGATTGGACTTAATACAGCAATTACCAGATGCAAAGTATAATCATGTGCCAGCGAGTGAAGCATCTGATTCCTTTTATAAACTTGCTTTTTGCTTTTAATAAATTACTACCAGCAAGTATTCACATATTATGAATACCTATTATTAGTATTATTATCGTTAATAACCAATATTTATATAGGGTCAACACATTGTAGACTGTTGCATGCTTTTGGAATTGTTTGCAAACTTTCAATATTCTTTACTGCACCATCATTACTGTGAATTGTCAAGATTAATTCATAGTAGATCTGTAACATTGTTTTTGTTAAATGTTATTGGCTTAGCTTGACTCATACAAAATGTCTTTAAAAAAATATTACAACTCTTAAACGATTTAAGATTATTTGCCTTTATATTTACTTTACAAAATATGCTATAAACCAAGACAGCATAATTGTAAATAGCTATTAAAGTTAAAAAAAAAAAGAAAAATGTATTCTACGTCTGATGATGAGTTGTATGGCTGTAAAAAAAATAGCATATTTTTCATTAGAAATCCAAGCAAATGTTCTATATGTTTTACAGATGAACTATTTTTGGCTGAATAACAGGTTTCGAAGTCTTAAACAGCTTCACATTTCTATAAACCATACTTAGAGCCTAGCATAAATATTTTAAGAAGCTTAGCTTTCATTTAAATATATTTGCAGAGGATATGCTGGCAGCAAATCAAGACAAATTGTAATACCATCAAAGTTGGCAATCCCAAACTCAATTTAAGAAAAAGCAGATAATATGGACTGGCAGCATTAAAGCAAATAAAGTCAATTAACTGATTTTTTTTTCTTAATTTGTTTTCAGCAGCTCGAAATTGCAAGGGTTGGATAAAACTGAAAGATTAATGGACACAGAATTTAATGGAAAGAAAGGAAAATTAATTTCACATTTAAGAGTAGTGTTCTGATTGTGAAATCTGCATTTAATAAAAATTCCCTTGCTGATCATGCACAAAACCTCAGCTGCATCACAATATATGAAAGAACATTTTAATTTCATACAAATATATTGTGGTGCCTCCTATTTCAATTTGAAAAATTAAAACAAAATGATTTTCTCCACACAGCACAAATCAGTGGGATTTTTTCTTATTTATTGTTGCTTATGTTGAAAATGTTATTTAAATGTAGAAGACCTATTGTGACAAGGTCAGTAATATTGTCAATTACAGTACCTTCAGAGACTCTGAAGAATTTCTTGTGATATGACATGAGTGCCAATTACTAACCTTCTTCAAATAAGACAAATTGCTGGTCCCAGCGTATAAATTCAAAAGTTGTATCGCTGTGAATTCCTAGGAGCCTGTGTCACACTCCCAAAGGTATAGGATAAAGTCAAATTGTTGGAATAAACAGCTTCAAAGCAGTATTTTCAAACTGCAAGTGTTTTTTATTAGCAGTGCAACACACTACATGTTTCGGGTGAAACCCTTTTTCAAGTGTATTTAATACACTTGAAAAAGGGTTATAATAAGGGAATAATAAGGTTCTGTACATTATTCTGGTGTGGCTGTAGGGAACTAATTTGGCTACTACACCTAGTAGGCAAGCATCTGTGGTAAATCTAGATGGTCACTAAGGCAGCGTACCACTTTCCGCCAGAATTTGAGGATTTCTGGGCACTCCCAGAGGATATGAATAAAGTCTGCTGATGGTTGGTGGCATCTCAGACAGGCTGAGGATTTCTTAGGGAAAACCCTATGTAATCTTGCAGGAGGACTACGTAAATTGCTTTGCCACAAGCCTCGGATTAGAGGCTTATTTATAATATGACTTTCCTTCTCCTTTAATGTGAACTGATTAAAACCATTATCTGCACTGACCTACCATTGGACTATGTAGAAATTAGTGTAGGTTGAGTTATAGTTTTTAAAATATTTTGTACATTTTACTTTTTTGACTTTTATGCATACCAATTCGAGATGTACAGTATATAGAAATGCTAATATTACAATAAATACTCAGAATGTGCTTTAACTATTGTTTGCAATTTTACAGTTTGGACTAAGCATTATAACATATGGGATACCATATGCTTTCCTTTTGAAAATCATATGGTTAGTTCCTATCATTGCTTTACAGTGGTTGCATCATGATTTAATTTAGCATAACCATCAGAAAATATATAGGTTACCTTATGCTTTTTTGCAAAAAAGCTTAATTTACAATGACATCTATTAGTAAAGTATCAACTATGACCTATTTCTGTTAATTAAACATTAAATTAAATTAGCATTATTTTAACATGTTTTATATTTGTAGCTAATGCACATAATTTAATAGGAACAGTACAAATCAAGTTGGGTAACTTAATAAATAGGACAGGAACTTGTTTCAGAAGTATTACTTTTATCATAAATTTTAAATATCATGAATTTTAAATATTTTCCCGCATTTCACCTGTTGGTGTAGGAACTTTTTTACAGTACTATAAATGACCAAGCAAGCTATCATAATTGTTTTTAGGGGAAGAAATTACTGCACCTATGAATAATTCAAAGACAATAATAGAATATGTATGTCATATTTATTCTGTTAAAGTGATTTTCAAACAGATTGTAATTGTGTTGTGAACTGTATAGCGGAACGTAATTCTGTCGAGAGGTGATATACCCCTGTAGTTAAAACTTATGTTTATATAAAACAGTAATTTTGATTAATTCTGAAAAAAGTAACACTCTAAATAGAAAATGTTAGTAATTTACAATCATAGTGATATTATACCAATGAAAAATGAATGGTTTATTTAAGTTTAATTGTTGCAAAATGTCCAATTTCTGTATATTTTCTTACTTACTTTTCATTGCTAAAGAGATTAAAACATTTCATGAATATTGCACCATATGAGTTGCATTTTCTGATCGAAAATCCTACATCCTGTAAAGAATATAGGTTAAATGCACCTTGAGTATCTCTAAGTGGCAGTTGTATATGGGTTGATGGGATAACAAGTTCAAGTGCAAAAACAGAATTTGACTAAAAAATAGTGCAACTACTAAGCCAAGCACATTAAATGCAAGTCTTTCAAATTCTTTGGTATCTATCCCATGCTTGTCTGAAATCCTTTACTGAGACAATATTCACTACTGATTTGAATTTCAGGCTTGGAGGGAAGTATTAATTGCATAAAAACTAGGTGTACTGCCAAGTAGAGCCTCCTATAGGTTGCCATCCACACAGGGGCTATCAAATAGCTAATCACATCCCTAATTTGGCATCCCAGGGACTGTGCTTGTATTGCTCCCCAACTCTATTTGTTCTGGTTTACTGTAAAGATTTAATGTAGAAGTCATGGTTTTTGTCTTTCATATAGCAGTCAATAGATTTACTACTTAATAACTACTACAGACTATTGGAAGCTTTTGATCAAGGTTATTACTGACATAAATTTTACAGTCTCTACTAAAATACATTTGAATTGACTTTAACAATAAACTGGTATGTGAAAGCTCAACTGGAATGTATTGTGGATCTTGCATGTATCATTTTCTGTCTAATATTGCATGGCAAGCGGTATCAATCTTATCTTTCATATGTATAAAAATGTAAAAATACTACACCTATGTTTTTACTATTGCTATAATATCAAAGAAAAAAAATAAATGAATGGTAGCAGGGCATTCAGATTGCTATGGAGAAGAGATGGATTGTTCACTTATTTGTATTTGTAACAGTTCTAGATAACCATGCACAGGCTTCCTACCTTTTTATGTTGAAATGGTCATGTAATACAATACAATAATAAAAGTAGAACTATATCAAAGTAAACAAGAATATGATAGTGAAAACAAATTTTTATTTTAAAAAAATCTATAAAATGATTAAAAAATCATAAAACTGTCTCTTTAAACAAATGTCAGACCTACTTTTTACTTTATAATGCAGCCATGCCTGCAGTGCCGATGCTGGGGCTGCTGCCGCCTGAGGCAGCAGCCCAGATGCCGCCCCCTCCTCTCCCGCTCCGCGCTTAAAAATTAGCGTCGGAGCGGGTTTCAGGGGGCAGTATCGCTAGTGCATTGAGCGCAATAGCGCTCTTTGCACTAGCGGAGCCGAATTTCCGGGTTAAAACCCGGAAGTTTGGCTCTTAAAGTTGTAACTGGCCGCTCGCTGCCGCCTGAGGCAAGGGTTTCACCTTGCCTCATGGCAGAAGCGGCCCTGCATGCCTGTGATGGCCCAAATCGGTCTGATGGATGTTTTAGTTTGTCCTCCTGGACAATAATTGTATCAAAATAGCCCAATGTGAGTCTTACCTAACTGGATTTTTAATCCTTCTCCATAAATATCTGGCCAGTACCCAGCCAGATTTCTGTCAGACAAACCATCAGTTTGGTGCCATAACTATCTGAACTGGCCAAGTAGGCAGTTAAAATTGGCTCTTGTATGGCAAGCTTAATGTTTATCACACAATGGGTCATATTCAATTCAGTGAGAAAAAGGTATCCCATGGTTTTTCACATGAAAACTAATGATCTCGGTTCTAATTCATATCCGTTTTTTCCCCATAGACTTCAATAGAGTTTTCACCTGATAAAGAGTGAGATAAGTTTTCTGAATTGAATTGCATCTCTCAAATTGAATCTCGTCCATGAGTTTTCATGGGATAAACCTTTTTTTCACTGAAATGAATCTGGCCCAATGGGAGATAATATAATTTTTTTTATAGTTCATTAGATATAGGATCATTTATATTTTGATGGGGAAACTAGGCTATTATGTTGAATTATACTTGATGCAAAAACTGTTGCTGACAGGGGAGTGTGGCACAACTCTTTACAGACCCAACTGGTCCTTCCTCTGGTGCATGTTCCTCTGGTGCAAAGGAAGGACCAGTTGGGTCTGAAACATGTCGTGCTGTAATAAAAACTACATTTGTTCATACTTTCAAAGACTATCCATATTTCCTTACGCTACATGATACCGTGGTGGAGATGGCTACGCCATGTGTCTGTTGAAGAGTCTGACTAACTAAGCCAATTGGTGGATCGCTGTGGAATAATTTCCAGTTTACATATTTTGTTTTGTATTCTCCCCATTCACTGGGCAGGGCTACAAATAATGAGAACAACAACTATTATAATTTGCCCATTTGTGACTATTGTGGACTAATTTGCCAAGCTGCTTTATACTTTTGATAAAAGTGCCAGCTTCACACTTCTACTGTTGCTATACATTGTAACTAGGTTTTTTTAAAGAAAATATGGCAACATAGACACCCATCAGGCAAACATATGAAATAGCCAATTTCATCTTGAAAATGTCACAGATCATAATGTGTTTGTGTAAAGAAAAAAAATGCTCACTTAAGGTAACCTAGTACAGCTCTCCTATAACAATAACTTTTAAAAAGATGAAACCAGAAACATCTTGCCTTTCATCTTTTTCTTTTTTGTCAATATTTGGTAGAGGTTTCCATAAAGGGTGAAATATTCTTGAAGGTAATAAAATACTCTATTTTGAATTATCCCCTACACACCTATGCTTTCACATTTCATATTTTCGCCTGTAGGCACAAAATCCACATGATACGGGTTCATTTTTCACAACTTGCATTTATAAAAAATGCATTTTGAAGGATTTAGGGCATGTCTGATTTCTCTCTTCTCTCATTCTACATTGTACGTTGTAGTAATTGAAGTATATCTAGTTTTATGTCATTATTTTGTTATTTTAAATACATTTTACTTTAAGCAATAACCATATGAGAATAGTGCTCTTGGTTATTTGCACTACAACCATTAGTGACGGGTGGCTGCGGTAGGCCTATTTTTTTCTATCTTGTGCAGTTTAACACAGAACACAGCGCACACAGGAAGATTTAATACTGCACTGACACTGAAGATACTGCACTCAACTGGACCTGGCCTCATTGTTTTACTCTTGTTTTTCTGAGTTAGTTATAAATGCTTCAGTAATAGAGTTAATGCAATGTGCAGTTTCCCATTGTATCAAGAAACCCAGAAGTTTCTGCCCTTGACCTTAATTACATGTTTTACTGCAGTAAAGATAACGCTACGGGAATAAAAGTATAAGAAACAATGTGAATGAATAAATAATCATTTTAAATGTTGTGCCACTAAACTCCTTTTTTATGTGATTCCTGACAATTGGAAACCACTGACCACACCCAAATGGTAAATCATCCACAGGGATCACATATCATCTGTCGGACCACTGAGTCAAGTATTGAGGGTTTTAAGGAGTTCATCAAAGTTTATTTTAAATATTTAGTCAGATATATGTCTGTAACACAAAAAGATAATACAAAATATAAGTACTGTATATACAAAAATATATATTTTCCTGAGATGGAGCGGATCTATTAAATGCTACCAACTAGAACATAACTATTACCAAGAAAGAAATGAAAACCAAGACATTCAGCTCTCTTTTCCTGTTCTCGATATAAAAATATTTGCTGCTATTGGTGGCAAATGGGCTATTGCAATAGTTGCATTTTAGGATGCTATGGTGAAACACATTTTTAAGCTGTGTTGTTTAATAAAAGCTACAGTATGACCTTTTTTTGACTGTTGGGTTTGCATTCCTAAAGCCTTTCTCCTAGATAAAAAGTGGGGACTTTTGAAACATTGAACACTGCAAGCACCTAGGGATATTCTATGTATTGAAAAAAACACCTCCCTAAAACTAAACAGGTCTTATTCTTATGTACCAATAAAGTACTACAAGGTGCCTTTTACAAGACACAGAAATTTTAAAACACTTTATTACACATATACTATGGCCATATATCACACAGAACACAAAAATTAAAAAATATATAGCATAGATAAATATTACTGCATATAAATGAATATAATATATTTTCTAAAAGAATATAGGATCCTAGACACAAACTTGAATTTAAAGAGCATAAACTGTCAGGAAGAAAAATTATTAAACTTATGACAGATGCTGTATCTGTCAGCAACTGGCTGCTGTTTTATAGAACCAACTGAGACTAAAAAATATAGTGGCAGATTTACTAAAGGGTGAGCCATCTTATCTCCAATTTTCCAACAGGCATAGAGGACAATTCGCTACCGAAAGAGACCTTTGCTAGCGCCATTTCGGCCTTATCACGAAGTGAGCGACTATTACAAATTCACTGCATCCTTCTTCCTCCTGTGCCGGTTCCTCTATGGCGCGTGTGGCCACGTGATTCTGGGTTTATGCGCCGGCGTGATGACGTCATCGCACAATGGAGCGAAATGCAAAGTATTTAAAGGGGCTTTGAATGAAAACTCATTGCCTGTTGTTAGGTTCTATTTGGTAGTTCCTAGGTGCTTATTTCTACGTGAATCCTGCTTGAGCTCTTGTTATTTGACCCTTGCCTGTTTGTCTGACTATTCTGAACTTTGTATCCTAACTCTAGCCTGCCTGACCATTCCTTGAACTTTGCCTGCACTGACCCAGCATGTCTGACTATTCTCTACTCTGCTTGTGCTGGCCTGGCCTGCCGTCCACTTTATATTGTCTGGCCTGTCTTCCAAGCTGTGTAGTCCTCCATCCAGTATCCTTGGTGGAACAATTGTGCCCCTTTGCTCATCCAGAACCTAAGACCTGGCGGCATCCAATTAGCTCCCAAGGTGAAAGGCAGCTGTTAAAGACAAAAGCAAGAGTCGAGACCAGGGAACCTAGCATTGGTTCTGGATTTAGGGTGCCGAACGTGACAGCGGGATTGCCTTGTGGTCACTTCAAGCATTTGCACCAAATGAACTGTAGCAAATGTTCGCTATGAAATGCTTGCACTGACAAATTAACGCTAGCAAAACTTCACCAGCGTTCAGCTACAGAGACGAAACTTCAAATTTTAGTGAATTAGCGTAGTGGAAACAAATTTATGCCTGCCGAAGTGACACAGGGTGGAGCCTTCACTGGTGAAAATTTGCCCTTTAGTGAATTTGCACTATAGTAGGGCTCATTTATTGACTGGACAATATTGCTTCAGTACAGTAACCTATAGCATTCAGCCAGATATTTAGATTCAGTATTTTACCTGCAGCATACTGGCCAAATATTGGTTGCTATGGGTAATTAAGTATTAAAATTCATACAGACAAAGGCAAGAAGGCAAGAAGTCCTCTCCACTTGCCCATATCAATATATTTATATATAGGACATTAAGAGGCTGATTTAGCAAGGTTCGAAGTGGAAATTAGAATTTTCAAGTTTTTTTATGGCCATAAACTGTCAAATTTGACTAGGAAATTTAAAATTTCAATTCTAATTTGATTTTTGTGATTTATCATACACTGGCCCTTTAAGAACTCTAATTTGACTATTAGCCACCTTTAACCTGCTGTATTGCTATTTTAGCTATGGAAGACATCCTGGGTCAATATGGAGTTGTTTGCAGCCCTCCTGACATTTGAGTTTTTTCAAGAGAATTGGATTCGAATTTGATTCAAGTTTACAGGTCAATCCTATTCACCCAACTTAATAAATTTCGAGTTGATGGGTGTTTATGGCAGTTTTAAATAACTCCCATTAACTTGAAATTTGACCCTTGATAAATCTGCCCCTAAGACATTCCCTCTCCAAAACAGGGATTGTTTGTCCATATATTAAAATGAAAATTAGGAAGTGCAATTTCCTATACTGTGCTATTAATATATATGACTATGAGAGGTTGGAATATTAAATTGAAACTAAAATCAAATGAAAAAGTTAATATTTCTGGTTGTTCTATTTGAACAACTAATAAACTAAAAAAAGTTCGGAAGGTGAACAATCTCTTTAAATAAGTAATTTCTTGCCTGGTTTACTTTTCATCAGTATACAATGCCATATGAATGATGCCATCTAAAAAAAGCAAAAATCCAGATTTATGCAAAAACAATATAATTTTTAAAATAAAATGTGTTTTAACAGATTTTGAACAGGTACTCCAAATTATTTGCCAGCATCTATACTGGATATTCATCTAATCTATAATTTTTTGATTATACAAATAGTGAATTCACCCCAAAACATTTCGACGGAATGTCAAAACAAGTCTGATCCTTAATTTGTCGGATTTTAGTGTTTCCTTCAGCTGTCCAGTCACACATATTGAAGGGTTTGTAATTGGTTCAGCTTAAATTCCGGAAAAGATGTTGGTGTTGGTATTCGGCTCATCCAAACTTTAGGAAAAATTTTTAGTCATTATCCTATTGCACTGAAAATCTTTTTGTTTAAATTGTTTGATTGACCTTTTTGTTTAAAAACGAAAAACTTTTTTTTTTACTTTTGTTTTTGCTAGGTGGGATTGTTTATTCTACTCTGAATTTCCAATGAGTAGCCACTGTGATGTAATATAGGTTCATAATAGTTTTAGATGTTTAAAATGTTGTAGCGATTGTTTTTATGAACTACTGTATAAATATGCAAATCCCTTCACTTACTTGATGAATAGGTTAGTACTACTTAAAACACTAATCTGAAATATGAAGTTCAGTCAGTTTAACCCCATTCCACTGCAAATTGGTGTCTCAATACATCAATGAATATTTTAATGCTATTTCTATATTACAAAGATAAGCTGTAAAGTTCATTTAACTTGACCTCACTTCGTTAATTGTGAAAAACAAATTAAGTATTTGTACAATGTTCAGGATGAATGGATAGTGTATTTCTGCCATGGAAAGCCTCACTGTTGCTGCATAGAACTGTAAATCACAGTGTTGATAGGTTGCTGTATAAAGTTTAATGTTTATAGCAATACATGTCAGCAAATATTTGTATACAGTTTATATAAAAACATGTAGAATTTGCATAAATCAACAACAGTCTAGTCTTAAAAGATTTATTACAATGGGCATAAGCCTTGTGCCTTATTAGTGTTAGTGTTCAATTTGTAGTAACAGTTTGGAAACACTCAAGTGTGAAGAAAGGGCCAGGCGCCCGAAACATTTTGTGTGGTAATGGAATAAAAGCCTAATTGCAGTTATGCTGCGTTTGTGAGTGTTTCCAAACTGTTACTACAAATTGAATTTATAAGGGATGCCAGAGGCAGAGCACCCAAGGAACCACCACAAGAACCTTTTGAATTAACGCTAATCAGTGTAAAAAGTCTTTTTAGTGTTAGTGTTATTGTTTTGTTGCAGGTTACAAAGTTAGTGAACTGATCAACTGAACATTGTTGTCCTTGGTCAACTTTGGCTATTAGGCAGCCCTTGGGAGAAGATAGAAATATACCCCCAAGTTTCTACATTTATTTATTTAACTTCATACATGCTTCTATGCTAAAGTTGCCAAAGGACCTCGTATTCACGACCGGGCCAAATGAGCTGTATACAGAATGGCCACTTTTACCATTGTATTAGGGAGAAGAATAGTTATGATGTATAAAACTCTGTGTACAGTTCTCCAAATGCACTTTCTTCCTGCATTTTCAACATAAAATTACATCTGACAGATGTACAATTGGGGGGTCACAGGTCCTCTTATTTGCAAACTGGCCAAATGAGTGCCAATAGCTGTATACAGTATGGCCATTTTTGTATATGAAAAAAGAACAGTAAGCAAAAAAAACAAAACTCTGTGTACAGTCTCTAAATGCCTTTCTTCCTGCATTTTCAACATATAATTTATATCTGACAGATGTACCTTGTACATGATGGTAACTAGGCTGCATGAATCCATATTGGTGGCTTGGGGTCTATTTAATGTTTTTCAGTAGACTTAAGCTATAGTGATCCAAGTGATGGAATTTTTGTATTTACAACAAAGGATTTACTTTACACACGTCAGATTAAAATAGTAATGGTAGTACTAATAACAACAGTAATTATAACTATAATTATTATTATAATAACTGGAAAAGTCCATCCAATATGAAGCCAGACTAAACAGATGAATTTGGGGCGTTTCGGTTCGCTGAAAAAATTACGAATTTCCCACGAAATTCGCGAAACGGCGCCGGCGTCTCGTTTTTGTGGTGGTTTCCCGAATTTATTCGCTGGCAGCGAATCGCAGGAATTCACGCCTGGCGAATAAATACATTTTCAGTGACTCAGCTACCTTACTTTACAGAACAACCCTTATATACTGATATTGTAACAGCACTGTAAACATGTAATAAAGTAAAAAAACCATGTGATTGCTAAAGAGTATCAGAGTCTGCTTATTTAGCTAGTTTAGAAAGATGTATCAGGGAAGAATAATTGCTTCAAAACATCAAAATTCTATCTTTTGTCTATATTTGGAATAGATGTATTGTATCTACATTTTTGCATAAAATAAACTTAGAAAACAAAACTTTAGGGATAGTCTTTTAGATATGCTTTGGGAAAAATTCCATATTTAGAAACATGATTGCTAGAGTGTAAAGGGGGGGGGGGAAATAACTTATTTTAGCTTTTCATACTGGTAAGACCACTTAAGCCTTTCTCTGATTCCAATTTTTGTTTGGCCAGGCTCTATTTTTTTAGTATTACACCTTACTAACTAAAAATATGTAGTTACAGTCATGGTATATATTAACTAATATGTTTGAGACCAGAGCTTTTCTGTATGGGGTGTTTGTGTAAGGTGGGTCTCCATGTTTTAAGGCTACAAAAATATATAAATAAACATGAAAAAAACAAATATAGTTAAACCTCAAATTTACATACCCTGTTTTTGAGTTTTCATAGGTCCCACCAATATACAATATATATATATATATATATAAATAAATATATATACTGTAATGCACATTTCCTTGGTTTTAAATTTTCCCTATTTTACACCATTTTTTCCGGTCCCCTGAAAAATGTAAAACGGCATTCTACTGTAGTATTTGTTTGACATGGATTTACACTAGCTGAGTTAACATCAAGTACAAGGAACTGTCCTTTTATTACATAGAAACGCTAATATGATTAGTCTGCATTTATATTACTTAATTGTCAGGAAACATAGATTTAGATCTGATACTCATATTTAAGATTCTGGATCTATATTGTCTACACAATCTCAGTTTCTATTTCTATGCCAAGTTTTAACAGTTTGAAACTGAGGAATAAAATCTTACCTTATTAATTCTTGCCTACTATTGGCAAGATTCTATACTTTGGATTCACAGCGCTATGTCAAGCCATTATTATCACCGCTAGTTATAACTGTGTGCAATGAAGCGAGAGGCCAATACTAAATTGAGTTTGGAAAGTGACAGGAAGGTGAAGATCTGTTTTAAATGAAAGAATAATATTTGATTTTATTCTCTGATACAATACTGCAAGGATTAATCATATGAAAGCAGTTAGAAAATCCAATGCAGCACTATTAATATAAATGATTCTCTGTACTTATGAAACCAAATTCTGGATTGAAGATTTGTTTGCTACATAATGGAGATGAACATTGAGAATGCTATCTTTTGGAGGGGTTGGGGCAGATAATGACCTGCCAAAATTTTTATCTAAGAGATTTTGGCATAACAAATTTTACTTTGAAAAGTTAGCATAAATTATATTTTTTAAATTTTTGTATCTAGTTAATACTATTGGAGATCTAAACTTAGTTACATTTTACACCTAATCTGAAAAAAAAGATGTATATAAATGTATTCAGCAGAAAACATTTTGATATGAGATTGTGCTGAGCAATCACTCCAATTCAATATCCAAAATTCTAATTTTTTCTTCTGGGTATTGTAAGGCTGGGCCAAGCCGACCGAGCACCCTGGGCAACAAAGCCGGCTGCCTCGCTCCCCCCCCCCCCCGCGTGCTTGTATATTGTTTAATACCTGAAAAGCATCTTTTTCATTGAACAAATATATATATATATATATATATATATATATACATATACATATAAATACTCTCCCAACCCCTGCCTAATGGTGTCTTTGGAAGAGATCATGCTAAACAAAGTGAAAAGCAGGTATGGTCTTTCTCCCCCCAAAGATAACTCTCTTTTTTCACTTAGTTAGGACTGACAAATGGACACTGCCTTGACGGGGCGAGTCAGCTTATGCATACTTTGTACAAACTTTGTAACTAAAAGTGTCTCTTTTTTACTAGATGTTACACTTAAAATGTGCAAAAACTATTTTTTCCAGGGGGCTATATATATATATATATATATATATATATATATATATACAAACCGCTATAAAGGATGCACACAGGTATTTCATCAAAAAGTTAAAAAACTTAGACCATTTTCAAGACCATATATATATATATATATATATATATAGTCATATGATTCTCCGGCACTCACCCTGAGTTGATCAAATCCCGGGTGCTCCTCAGAGCTAAACAAATAGATACAGTTAGGAGCACTCACGGGTATAGTGATAAAGAAATATCTTTTATTGGAGTGTTACAAACTACCCCACATCATATATATATATATATATATATATATATCACTACTTGAGCACACTCCACTAAAAATTAGGACCTGGGTGCTGGTGAATAATCAGTGTAGAAAACAGAGCATAGCACTCATCAGGTCTTCAAAAAGTGAAAAAAATGTCGAGTATATATATATATATATATATATATATATATATATATATATATATATATATATATATAAATGTCACACAGTGCCCCCACACAAACCAGTAAGCCAGAGGTGCATGATCAAATCTATTATGATATACAAATGGATGATAAGCACTCTCTGTTAATTGTGAATATATGCCCTTATATTTCACACGTTATAACATCTTATCCAAAGTTTCGGTCGGATAAGATAAGTCTCCTCTCAGTAAAAATAATTTGAAATTTAACTTTTCTTTGCTGGAATCATTCCCTATTAAATAAATCTAAATTCATCATATTCAATTTGAAATGTAAAAATGTCTACAGAATGTTTAAAGCTGCTAACATGTTAAAAATGGCCAAAAAAGAATAGGAATTGCAAAACAATAACAAAACTTACACACGAGAAGAAGTGTGATATAAAGGTAATATCCAATTACAATTAAGAAGGGTTAAAAGAACAATATGGGGCAAGATACATGAGTGACATGCTTAAAGCTAGAGGTGACTTCCTAAGAGCTACAGAAGATTCTCAGACAATACAGACAGCCCTACCTGCCTCCCACTTTTATTGGCCATAAGAAACATCTCAGTACTTTATATGATGTAAAATGCTCATATATGTTTTGGTTTATAAAGTAAAATGTCTAACAAAAGATAAAGAAAATAATAATATACAGCAATAAGCCTTTGTAGTACAATGAAAGTAAATAAGTATTGTTTTTAATGACAAAATTCCGGTTCTGTGCATTCAAAATAAGACCATGGTGACAGCTTAAAATCAAACATGAAAGAAACCTGAGATACTGTATAAAGGGCAGCCTTGTTTGACAAATATCAGCAAATCTTTCATGATGTATGTTTGTTTACTATCTTATTAAGGGAACTGCAAGACATACACTGTGTAATACTACTGAGAGACTGTGTGGCATTTACAGTATACCTAAGTGACTTTTCTAAATTACTTATATTTACCTAGAACCCATATTCACGTGTCAAAATTAACAGTGTGTCCATAATCAAAATATAAGTTGGTTTTATATATACAGGTACACACATATATATATATATATATATATATATATATACAGTATATATATATATATATATATAAATATATATATATATATATATATATATATATATATATATATATATATATATATATATATATATATATAAATATATTCCAAAAGCCATGTGAGTATATATTTGATTTAAATGTATTACCAGTAAATATTTGATACGGTAGTTTTTTTTTATTTGAGTAATATTGCTTTGTGGTAGCTAAAGGCAAAGTTTGCATACTTTTTTGCTGAATAGTTTCTTAGCTTCAGTGTGTGAACAAGAACATGTCAAAATAGTCCTTTTCTGATGTTCTCGAGATGGAAAGTTAAAAGAGAAGACTCTGATAGGTGTTCTTAAAAATGTCATATACTCACATACATGTTGCCAGTCACAGACTTCTCATTAAACTAGTTCTGGTAAGTTTATATAATGAAATAAAAAGTTCTGTTTTAAAGCACCAGAAAATGAACTGAACTTGGAAAATCTAGGATTTTGCAAGAATATTAAAGGGGTAGTAAACCCTTTGACAGCACCGATCAACCAAACTTTACTTAGTTGTTGCTAGACTACAAATACTGGAAGAATGTAAAATATAGGGGCAGATTTAAATAAATCTCTGGCAATAGCCATATATAGAAAAAATGATGTGATCATTTATGTAACACTTGCTTATTGTGTTTTTATTTAACCTTCAACATTTTTTCATTGAAGCAACTAACCATGAACGAACTGTCATGGGAAAAAAAAAAATTTCAAAATGAATCAGTTAATAGTGCTGCTCCAGCAGAATTCTGCACTGAAATCCATTTCTCAAAAGAGTACACAGATTTTTTTTATATTCAATTTTGAAATCTGACAATGGGCTCGACATATGGTCAATTTCCCAGCTGCCCCAAGTCATGTGGCACTATTAACTGATGCGTTTTGAAAAAACATGTTTTCCAATGATAGGATCCCTTTAAATAAAATAACACATCAAGCAAGACCCTAAAGTTCAGCAGTTTTTCTCTATATATGTACTGTATATAGATGTTAAGAAAAATCTAAATTCAAGCAATAGCATGACTTCATAACATATTTGACATCTCTAAATTGAGATGAAAACATGCAATTGCCAGGAAAAACCAATTACCCACAAAGCTTACATCCAATACCAACCCTGCCAGAAAGAATCTTAAAAAGAGGAATTGCTGGGAAATGGAACTTGAATACAAAATAAACCACAGAAAAGCAAAGAAGATGATTCACAAAGCTTGATGTCTACAAGAACAAACAGTCAGCAGCCTGCTATCAACATAACTACATAGTACATTTCAGCAATAAAATTGTTATGCAAATGTTATTTTATGTCCTTAACATAAAAGCAAGAAACATAGCAGTGTTTCTGTTCTTTTTCAACGCTTATTCATTGTCTCGCACGTTTCTCCGCTGATGTAATTGAAATATATAAAGTATTTTAGGTGGTTTAATTGAAAAAAATAATAGTCAGTGAGAATGTGAGAAATTTCATTCAAACATGATAAATCTACAACACAGCTGGAATTTTATAAACACAAATTTTATAAACACTTAAATTAGTAGACGGTTGATTTAACATAACTTCCTTTAGACGACTTTGGAGCACACCATGGGGTTTTTTGAAGTAAAGATGGTAACCTATTATTGTTCAATTATTATATTTGCATTCCAATAAAAGTTTCTTTTCCAAAAGGGGAATACTGCAAAAAGAAATAAAATAATACCCCACTGCATGTTGCTGATGAGAAAAGAAAAAAATTCTGAAGTTTCAGAGTAGCGCACAAATCCCTGACATTGCTTTGCATTATTATGACAAATATTATGCTAACAATCCTATACCTGTGTACTATATTTTCAGGCTTCTTTGTTGTGGAGTGTATAACTGTTGTTAAACTATGGTGATTAGCATATGAAAATAAAGATAATTCTTAAGCCTTTTAACAGTGAATAAATAAAGCAAAAGGGGCATTTTTCAGAAAACGTTTAGAGGTTCTGTATACGTAAAACATACAAAAAAAATGTTTATACTAACCTTAAACAATTATGAGAAATGATTTTCCCTTGAACTTACTTTTGGTTTATATATAATACATTATAGTAATGCACTGAAGCATTAAAATAGAGCCTAGCATAAGGAACAGCCAGAACACAGCATTGCTCCCAGTGCACAAAGGCTGAAATTCACCGGAGGTTATGTTATTGAATTTACTATTTGTTGGTACTTAAGCACTAGCTCTAGTCCACATTGTGTATTAGTTATTTTAAAGGGGAAGTAAGGAACTTGCTAAATGTAAGCAATTAAAAATGCATTGCTGTTTCTGAAATAATCAAATTATTTTTTATTATCCTCCTCTCAGCATTATCCTCCTTCCATGCAACTTTGGGTCAGAGTTGGTTATTTTGAAAGACAGTTAGCGCTAATACATTGTCCATGCAAAGGAAACACATGAAAAGATTTGACCCCACTGCTAATCAAAATCTCTCTCTGATGCCTGCATGAAGATCGACAAATGTTGTGAGGGCAGATACATAAGATTAGCAACACAGAACACCTAATTTATTATATTTAGAAAACTCCTTGTTTCCATGAGAAAAACCATATATTTAGGGGGTTTTTATCAATGGCCAAGTTTGTGAGATTTCTGAGGTTTTTTCTACCTTGAACAAACTCGCAACCCAAATGTTTTTTTATTCATGAGAACCCCCAAATGTAAAAAACTCAAATACCTCAAATTTAACGAGTTTTCCAGCAAAAACCACCAAAAAAACTGATCATGGTTTAAGAGACCTCTACCATTGACTTCTACATGGCCTTAACAGGTTTTAGCTGGAGTATTTTCAGATTCAAGTTTTTGGCAGCGTCAGGGCATAAAAAAATCTTAAAAAGTACCCAACAAAAACTACCCTCGAAAACTCCTCATTTTTAAAGGAAAACCACAACTTGACCTTTGATAGATAATCCCTTCAATGTTTTTTTTTTTCCAATAGTTCAAAAATAACACTTTAATCAAATACTCCAAAAGAACAACCGTTGCTGGTGGGCTGTTTTGGTGAACTGTACAAGGGCCAGGAGTGGCTTTAGATGAAAGTACCTTTAATGAATGGCACCAATTTGCAGCATTTGTCAGAACACAACTGCACTAACTGTGGTTGCACTTAATAAAGGAGTCCTTGCGAATTCTATGAAACAATAGCACCATACAAAGAAAGAAGTAATTTTATATCACTGAAAGCTCCTCAATATAGATACAATGTACGAGGATAGTTTACACACGTAATCACATAGCGACCATCTTAACTGATAAATAATTGGACATTAATATGCAACCAGTAATTTATAGACAGTTCCCTGGCTTCATTCCTGGCTCCATAGGGTGCATTTTGCCATAACTTACATAACTGTTTCATAGTTACAAATCATAGTTGGAGAGATATTAATATGATGCAATTAAAAAAGGGAAAGTGCATTTGACAAAAATAAAGCAGTAGCCCACAATTTAATATAACCATATACCTAGCAGTACCCGGCAGTAGCATTTATATTTTCCTTTACATATAAAACCAATTAAAACAAGTGGATTAGTCGTCATTAAGGCAATATTTGGCTGATACTTATACAGGCTAAGCTGCACATGTCCCTTTCCCTAGCAAACTATGGTTAGCAAACCTATAAATTATCAAAAAGGGTAAGCTACTGTAAATGAGCAGCAAAAGCCACCCACATGTCGATTTGGCCTTTGGCACTGATCTAAGCATTAATAGACTAGTGCCTTCAGACAGAGAATTTTTAGTTTTGCTGTAGGTCTTTTGTTATAACGTTACAAGGCATTTCTTTGCTTGTTACTGCAACAGTCACCCCTACTTTCAGCAGATAGTATTTGCCATGCAAACATAAAAAAAGGAAAATGCACTGCTAGGCTTTACTTAAAGTGTTTCTTAAATGATAGATTTCATAAAATAAATCACTATATTTAGAAATACACAAAGGATTATATGTAAGAAAAGTAGTTATATGTGAGATATAAATGGGTAGCTTATGGAGAAAGGCATGATCCCCTACGATAAATAATGTTTTGTGAATCCTCATTCAGTTGATTTTCTATGTGCAGCTAAGACTTACTGGTGTGCTCAAACAGGAGTAAAAATGGTGGGTAATTGGAATCTGTTGACAATGTATTCTAGCTCTGTTTCTATAATTCACCTTTCTGGTTTAACATAAAAAAGGAACTAATGCACCCTTTTACATATGCACAAAGTGAGCTTTGATCACAGTTTTTTCTCTTCCATCGAAATGCTGGAACTACTCAGTGGGCTTCACTATAACTGATATAAAGACACCTATGTAACACTAATCTGTTCTGACAAGAGCAGAAATTAGCTGTGGCTAAAAATCTGATCTTCTTGTACCTGACTCTATTTTAAAAATAAAACGGTGGATGGGTGTTAGGTTATATGGTTTCAATAAAAACTAAAAACACTAAAGCAAAACAAGAGATCGTTGCCAAGAATGATACTGAACTGTAACCAACCAGCAAAATAAAGATGTGTCTTTGTGAAGAAATATTACCTTGCACTATAAACAAGTAACATGGAACTCTATTGTAGAATTTAATCAATTTGTGGCATGGACTGAATATTGAAATATAGCATATATGTATTTCCCTGTGCACTCTACCAACACTATATTCATTCAGGATTAATTCCCATCATTACATACTGTAGGATCAATAAAGCCATGATATCATTTTTTTGTAAATAGCAAAATGAAATGAAATGACTATTATGACACAGGAAGGCTGCTTAAAGAACAGCTATGTAGCAAGAAAAATGAGAATGATTTGCATTAAATGTTTCCAATTTAAATCCTCTATTGACCTTTGACCTAATACTGTATTTATTACTTTATAGACAAGGATGAATTATTCCAATCTATGACTAAAATACATTTAAGCTAATCAGTTGGATAAAGCATTAGTATGTACAGTTTACTAAATTACCACACACATGACGTCTATGTACATTTTGATTATCATATGTAATTTAATGAGGGATGCTATGATTATATTCTAGTTGAGCTATTTATACCCATACGGTCCATACAATTCGAAAATTCCTGTTTTATTTGTTTTTCAAACATGAATTATTTGTCAGTTTCTGCTACAAATATCTAAGGGTGGTTGCTTTCTTTACATAGTCAGTTAACCATGGACTCTACATACAAGTGTGGCCTTTTTATGTGACCAGTATTAGAAAGGTTTTCATGAATCTGCAAGCTGAAAAATGGGTATGAGGGACTCCTGGAAACATATTTCATTTAGAAATTCATGTCATGCTTGATAATTATTTTCCTAATGTTAGGATTGATAGAGAGGAGGCAAAGATAATAATCAGCATTATCACAAAAATCAACAATCATCTATTTTATTTTAAAAAAATACAAACTGTTTAATCTTAAGATTTCTTTCCCAAGCTTGTATTTTTGATCTAGTGGCTTATGTTGGAACATACATTTCAAATGCATCCAAGTTCAGTGCAAATCAGAGTATGTGATGAGTGCATTATCCATCCTTTTGGATCCAATTTCAGTTGGACTGGAATAAAGTAAAGCTCCAATGTATAAAATTTTACTTAGCTCATAGATAAACAGCTGACAAAGCTGTTTGTTCATAGTTATGCAGGGAAGTAAACCTTTAATATCATGGGTTTCTGTGCCCACTTTGAGATCCTAGTTAAGATTTAGGTAAATACAGTAGCTTGCACTTCAGGTTAATATGGTGCCAGATATTGTCCAGCTAGCCCCATGTGCAGAACTAGCCATATGTTGACAATGATACAGTGGGAAGTTACTTACTAATTAACAACCTTCTTTTTGTGCCATGCAACATTCACTAAACAGAAATGGATCCACATTAATCATGCTCTTTTGGCGGGGTCACTGAGACCAAAGAAGTTATATTGAAAACCCTGAACATAACTCTAACTCATGCTTAAGTAAAAAGATGATGAACAATAAGAAACAGAAAAAAAAATCTGTTGTTCATCACAATATCCAGAACAGGGCGATAAGAGGGGCTTAGAACTCCATCCTGTTATCTATTTTTAAATAATAAGCATTTAACAAGCGCTTTAGCATAGATAAATTAACTTTTATAGCAGTACTTTGTTTTCGTCTCTTTAAGCATTTTCAAACTCAGTCAACTGTAAAACAATTTATTTACTTGCGTTAATTAAAATATTGTTTGGGGAATGATTCTATAGAGGCAGGATTGTTTATTAACCATTGCATGAAGAATTATTTCGTTTCACTACACAAAATATAATGCATATCGGAAATAAAAGAAAATGCAACAATTATTATTAACCATTGAAAAATGGAAATAAATTAAAATTAAGAGAAAGTGCTTGTATTTTATAGAATATATAAAAATGGCTTCTATATGTTAAAGTCCAAAAGAAACTAAAATACAATTTAGTTTTGCTGATACTTTACAATAGAAAACTGGGTTATACTTAAAAAAATGAAGTGCTATTCTTCAAATGTAGTTTGAATAAAAAAATTACAGAGTTTAGCCACACAACACAATGCAGGACATTATTTGTCATTAAGATATAATTTCAAATAAAACACAAATGTTGAATTTAATTATAAAGATGGATTCTCTGCTTAACATTGATACTTCTTAACAACAAAAAGTTTATTTTAGCATCATCATCAGCATAATTATGTTATTACTTTCAGGTCACTAAAGAGTTTGATATTACAAATGATGACATAATTTGCATATTGTAAGGAGAGTACCATTTTTCGCAACCTGGGAAAAACAATTGTGATTTATTTCACTGTAGGGTGCCTAATTTTTTCCCCCAGTGACATGGGGTTTACAAGTCCTTTAAGGACTTTAGAATAATACATGATTAGATCATAACAACAAATCAATATAGAAGAAAGGAGTAAAGTAAGGCAAAGGCTTACAGTATAGAGTTTGAGAGAATAACAGAAAATGGAAGAACAAATGGTTTGATACAGATATATTTGCATAGCAAATGCAACCTTACCACAGTGAGGCGCAAAGTGAGTGACAATGCACAGGAAAAAGGAACATTTTCAACAAACAGATTCACAAATTAATGGCAGAGATTGAGAGAGAACAAGAAACACGTTGAAATTGAGCTAGCATCAAGCGCCTAAAGAATCAGAAAAACATGGATCCTTGGCAGATTTTGATAATTCTGCTACTAGGGTGAAATAACTAGTACTTGGGCTCGTTATCAACTGGAGCTCATCACACATAAGAGGATAAAGAAGAGTGGGAAAGGAATAAATCCGAGGTTTGTGGCCTAGACGGATTTGCTCAGAGGCTAAATTGAAGAAGGGCTAATGCAGAGGTTTTAGGTGCAAATCCCAGCAACTCATGAGACATATTGAATACATTTTTCATTTTGACATAGGCCCCTTAGTAAGCAAAACAGTAATCATGGCTATTAGTTAATAGATAGCTAAAGGTCAACCAACATGCACCCATCTGTGTTATCATTTTCTATTACATCCAACTATTTTTTGCAGAAAAGCACCTTTTTGGACAATAGGCAGTTTGATAAAATAAATATAATTTGCGCTACTGAAGTATAATGCCATTTCCATTCAATTGTACAAAGGCCCCTATACACAGTATATAGGATACAAAACAAAGTTACAGAGAAGGCAACATTCACTTCCAAACTTAGCACTGCATTCCTACATTCACTTACCAGATATAAATGCAAAAATGAGGGTGGTTGCTGTTAATACCAAAATCTTAAAAGTGACTTAATAGAAAGATAAGATACCTAGTCAAGGACTTAGAGAAACATAAACACATCACATAAACCATGCTAGTAGTCCTTCTTAAAACATACTCCACAAAAAACAAATGTCAACTGCTCTCTATATCTGAATTTAGATTTCAAAAGAGACAGCAGAATATATATATATATATATATATATATATATATATATATATATATATATATATATATTCAGTATATACTCTCACATGTGCTGTTGCATGGGTTCATTTGTTCTTGTTCGTATCTTTCAGAACATTTTGATTTGAATGCATTTATGAATATTATAAATAACCCATGAGGCATGCAATAAAATGTATTAAACATTCTCACACCTGCAGTACTAAGCAACGAAAAGGGAAACATATATTGAGATTCTCATCTACAGGGATTATCCACTCTAATCAAACGTAATATTAGGTTTGATTTAAATTAACCAGATACTATCAAGTGTACAATTTTCTTTCTGCCTCATTGTTTACAAATCTGTTGCCATCAGTGCTCTGCTTGCCTCTGGCTCCCTGATGGTGCTTTAGAAATAAAGATAATACACAGGAAATGCATGTTTTTTCTGAGTTTAAAAAAAAATGTTTCATGTAAAGGTCCACCACTGTAGAGGTCATATCCTGGTTCCTGTTCACTAGTGCAATTTTTGGCATGGTCTGACAGATGCAATTCTTGTGTAATGGTGCCATTCCTCAGAGTTACACATATGACAGCTATGAGAATAACGCATGATTCAATAGCAAATAAGGAAATATATCCCTATGTGTTTTTTTAAATTGGGCACACATGAGCTATTTCCCATATTGTCCTATTACCTGGCAGGTCAGAGAGCTGAAATGATTCTACAATTTGGCCACAATCCATTAGTATTTTGTTGTGCAGTGATAACACACCAACTCCAACAACCATATCATATGGTGGTAAGTCAGAATGGTCATCATTCAAAAAATAAATGCAGAACTGGAAAGCCAATTCATATATACGGGTCTCTTTTTTGGTCATATTTTAAGTGAAATAATCAGCCCAAGCTTATGTTAGCCTGTTTTTTAACAAGCAGCCTTAAATTGTCTGGCTAGCCTTTTTAAGTACATTCCAACAAAATATGTGGTGTGTCTACTAACATAGCTGAAAGCTCATAGTAGTGTAACTTGGTCCCCCTTCAACAAGGGTGAGTTTAATATGCAATATTGATACAGTCATTCTGAAGAATAGTATACATCTGTATAACTTTATTTGATAAAAGATGTGGGGACAAAGTAATAAAATAATCCATAGGAAAGATTCAGAGAACAGAAAGGCATAAACACTGTAGCTACATTTTGGTTACAGCTAGGGATGGGCAAATTTTTTCACCTTGTTTCGCCGTGGAAATGACGGCCATAGACTTGTATGGCGGCGTGTGAAAAAAAAAGATGAGGGTCAAAAAAATATCACCGCGCATCAAACTTTAATAGACTTTAATGGGCGTCTGCAACATTTCGCTGTCAGCGAATTTTTGGCGAAGCGAAACTGGTCAAATTCGCCAATCCCTACCAGCAATTGGTAAAATCCATTGTCTTGCTAAAACTTGATGTTACGTAGTAATCTGGCCAGGGTCAATTTTTTTATAACACTATGAGGTCCAATCAGCATCGGAATCGGGGGTGTGGGCCACTGGGGCTGCCATATCAGAGGCCTTCACCTCCAAGCTCCCCTGCCCCCTCAGCAACCCGCATCATATGGTAGATGGCAGTATTTTTTTTTTTAAAATGCACCTGGAAGATTAAATACAAGTAATAAACTGTGTCAAATACACCGTGGTAATGGGTGAGTTAATGGGTAATGGGTAACATTAACCAGGACATTATAAACAAGCAGAATTTGTCAATGAGGACCTAAAATACTGAAATACAGGCAGTCCCCAGGTTACATACAAGATAGGTTCTGAAGGTTTGTTCTTAAGATGAATTTATATGTCAGTTGGAACAGATCCATTTACCTATTAAATGCTACTTAGACAGATGATTTTTACCTTTCTGTGAAGATATATGGAAGGAAAAGAAGAGAAGGGAGAGCTCCCCAGTAGAAAACACACACTAGAGGGCGGTTTGTGCCGGTGGTTTTTAAGATAAATGCAAAGCAAACCACAGTACATTACTGTCATAGCCTCCGTTTGTATGAGGTGTATGTTAGTTGGAGGTTTATTACTCAGGGACTGCCTGTACTCACCAAATAATAACTATGTAAAAAAACAGTTTAACCTAAAGATAAAATGAATCAAACATTTATATACATACATTGAAAAATGTTGCTTATACAAAAAAGACAAGTTCTGAGTTCCTTCACAAGTTTTGTATTAACATTTATGGAGTAATACTTCATGTTTGGAGCACAGATGAAACAATGGGTTTCCTTTGTTTGGCATTATCTACTGAATAGCTATGTAACCTTAATTTGTTAATTAATATAGTGAGGTGGAGTTTCTGTACCCAGAGGGAACCAGGCTCAATTTTTTTCACCACATCTACTATACCTTATAATCTCTAGGTATATGTTATTATGTGATAAACTAATTGGTCAATGCACTAGTTTGGGGGTGCTGTGAGTGATCAGTGGCAGCTGTAGCACCAGAGAGGGGGTGCAAGCAACTGGTAGTGGCTGGGTGTCATGCCTTAACCACCAATAGAACTTGGCCTAGCACTGGCAGAGGAGGAAAGTGTAATATAATTTACAATGCAAATATAAGGCCTACATAGACCATGCAGACTATGGCTTCAGTACACCAAAAGGACTAACCAAAAAGAATTTAGAAAATTTAAGCTGTTACTGAAGACAATAAATAATTTCAGTTAATTTCTGTTATACTGATTGTATGATGATGATGGGCTACATCGAAGAAGATGTATGTAGGAATTTGAATACATAGAGGCAGACGCTACTTTATGCAAACACTTCATTGTGCAAAGATAAGCAATATGAAATAAGTATATACTTGAAGGACTGGTGTATTTAATCAACCTCAACTACTATTTAACAATGTAACATAGCCACTAAAACCCTAGTGGCCATTGCAACACAAATACAAAAATAAATGTACACAGATTCTCTTTGGTGATGATGAAAAAAAAACACTTTTTATGCTGGGGCAAAAGTTCAATATTTCACCAGAAAAAAAAAGCATACAGAGAACATTGGTCTCGTATCTTACTTAATGTCAACCTTTATTGTGCTGCATAGACTTGGTAATGATCTTCCAATTTTAAACAGCAGAACAGTGATATGATTAAAGGGAATTATGGTAACATCTTTTTGTTTTGCACTTGCACAGTATGCATTAACAGAATGAATCAATGTTTGTGGTCATTTATTTCACAGCCGGTACTCTTCTAGTTATGCAGCAAGACTTCCCTTTGGCTACATAATATTTTGTTCTCATTACTTTGTACCATAGCAGACATACAGTATATACTGTGCTACTAGAATATTAGTATAGGTTTGTGTATATTTGTATGATTTAATGATGAAATAATAGCATACTACAACATAAACACAAACAACCTAATAACCTTCCAATAAACAAGCAGTCACTTAAAATATATACGGTAGCAAAAGTAAATGTCACCTGTAATATATACTGTACATGCAGCTCTGGAAATTTTGACCAAATCTAGGCTTTGTATAAAGTAATTTAACATCAAAGGTGTTCTTTCCTAGTGAGACATATCCATATTGCTTTCATAGTACTGCAGCAAACAAAGGCAACATTATAGACCTTGCCCAAAACTGAAGTAAAATCCAAGTAAATATTATATAATTCATTATATAATTTAACAAAATTATAAATATATATATATATATATATATATATATATATATATATATATATATAATTAGGTTCTCAAAGTCTAATAGTATATACTTCATCTATAAAGGGCTTACACATAGTTATATCACAAAGCACACAGGCTATAATAAAATCCACTGTAGTTTTATTAAGAGAGAGAAGGTGACTTGTAAATCTCATTGATACTAGAATGCTTTAAGTCTTCTAAGATTTCTATCTCCCTGAAATAATTGCAGCAGCAGATGAGCGCACATAATATAATGTATTGTCTCCTTGTGCTTCTTAGAATGTATAACAATAACATCACTGCCATCCCATATGCCCTGTGTCCAGGCTATATATTGCTAAAGCATAAAGATATATTACTGACCATAATGAATATAGAATTCTCTAGACCTGTGTTCTGTTAGTCCATACATTTTAGAAAAGAATTAACTTTATAGGTGTACTTAACGGGAAAAAACTGTAGTGATTAACCAACAAGGGTGTCAGTAAGCACATAAGCACAACCACTTATTCCTCCAGAGCTGTATTTATAAATAAGGTAATGAAAAAAAACACACCTTAGTGGATGTGTACACTGCTGAAAATGATATTCAAGATGTTAAAATGAGTTTAAACGATCTATGCTAAATGGACAGAGGCATTGCACTTGACAAAGATAAGTTATAGCATCAAATAGGAAGAACTTAATGCAGATGGAATTCTAACTAAAAAAGGTAATTCAAGAAAAGAAAAAAACAAGCATAATTCATTAATTATCAGCCCCAAGATAAGTTAGCAGTATCTAGGTGATATAAATGAATCAGTACCCAAACAGTACCTAGAAGACTAGAAGGAGAGCCAAGTAGTGACCTCCAAAGCACTGCAGAGGTTCATGGATGTGCCTTTGTATAGTGAATAATTAAACTGCATCAACATTCCTTAAATCTGTTTCAGCATTGTGTTTTTCGGTGTTATTAAAACTCTTCTGCTCTAAAACTCTGCCGAAGGAAGCTTACTCAACCCACATTAAATCTTGATAATGTAATAATGAGTCTTTTAAAGGGATAATAATTTTAATTCCCCTATCTGCAGCAATAAAGATTGTATACTGCTAATCCGTTTTGCCCTTTCAATTAAACTTGTTCAGCGTGTTCTATTTAGTCAGCACCTGTATGGGCCATTAAAATTCCTGGTCTGTCAGAGTCGTATGCTGTTCGCTGTTGTTTTTAAATTCCATTAAATCCAAATAGTCTTTATCGCCCCATGACCACTGTGACTTCAATCAACCAATTTAATTACCTTACAAAATTGTCAGTAGCAAAAGCAAAGAAAAACAAGGAGGGATGTGACGTTATCAAATTGAAATCTTCCACTCTGCTGTTTAATCAGGACCAGTCAATAAAAATGCTCCTCATCACCTCTTCCCTTCAAGGGGTGTTCAACCTCACGTCCCTTCCAAGGTGTTTTTTTTTTCCTAGCATGTTGTTTTTGCTGAGAACAAAACATAAAGTGGCCTTGGATCATGATCTTTCTTCTCCTCTATTATGGTTGCACAGATAGGATTTCTGAACAGAGGCAAGAGTACTTGATCTTGCAGCTAATATTATTATGAGCATTGAATAATGGCAGAAGCTTATTAGCTGTTATGCATTGTAGCGTGTGCTTGGATATCATATCTGTCAATGCTTTGTACAAGCACATCTAAGCGGCCTATACACGGCTTTTGGAATGGACTGTTGCTATGAGCATGAAGCCAAGGCTATACATTTCTTACTTGGCCCCTGTTAGAATACTAATGCCATTGCCTTAGTTAAAATATGCCTAGTGCTGGAACAGAATATGACAATGTGTAAACTGTATTTGCAAATGGAAGAGACATTTGAGAGAAGGGGAGAGAAAGAAAGATGACAGCTTACGAGCTTAGTTGTATACAGAATTATTATAAAACTTCATATGCATGCATGACAATCCTTCTTGTTGGTAGAGCCTTGATCGTCAAAGGAAAAAAACTAAATTGTCATGAGAAACAACTGTATAGCACTCCCAAAAGGTGCTCCTAAAATAATCTAGAAAAGGGCTACCCTGCTTTATGGAGTTGAAAGTTTAGAACTTTAGAATATGTTGCAGACCCTTTGTGCACTGCAAATCTGGACAAAGAGGTTCGGTGATGTTTGGGCATCTCTGAGTTGCCTGTAGCAGTTCCATAGATACCTGGGATTCAGCTGGAAGCTTTCAACTCTGAAGACTAAATATTAGTATGTGTGTACAGTGGGTGGGGGTATTTTGATTCCAATTTAGTCAACCCATCCCAGTCACTCATTTTAATCTAGGCTTTGGGATGTAGTTTGGTTTTTAGGTTCATATCATGGCAATCAAAGAATTGAACTGCATACAGTTTCCAATTGTCAAGGTCACTATAATAAATACAGTATGGTCAATATGGAAACCGGTTCCCAATTCAAAGGAAAGCTGTATGGCACCGTAGTTACATTCACTTGTATATAAGGCTCCTTGTATAAAAGTAGAGAGCGCGCTGCCATTAGCCTGCAATGCGCACACAGTGGGGCTGGAAGGTCGCTGATCTTGGTGCTGAACTCAGGGTGAGATCCACTGTGAGACTTCAGCGTCTACAGCTGCAACACTAGTTAAGTGTTTATACTGAAAACACTTCCAGTAACTAGTGTCGCGATTGTTTGGCAATGTACAAACTATTGTGCCAGACATAAAGAGGGGTTAAACTAAATACACGAGAAAGCACAGATGGAATAAAAGGAAAGTTCCAGGCTTAAACACATACTATATATGTAGTGTGTCCCATACAGACCAATATGTTCTACATTTAAAACGTGGTGGAAACAAAGACTGGATGGTGCTATTAGTAAACAATGCAGATTGTGGATTTGATATCAAATTCTAGATCCACATGTTTGAGAATACAGGGAAATAAAAACACTGCTGTCACTTCTCGACACTTTAAAAGATCTTCCCGGTAGGCAGCAGCCAGAAGCATTACAGGGTATCACCTGAGGAGCACAGCACGGCGCCCAGTTGTAAGGCTACACCGGAGGTTAGAGGCAGCAAGTGTTTAAGGACTCGCCTGTTGCCATAGAGCTGTGGGCAGGAAATCAGCAGCTAGTTATCCTTTGAAGATTCACTCTAGACAACTCTTGACCTCAACCACACATAAAAGAACCGGCGGACTCCTCTCTGCGATTGTTATCAATTTTGTCTAATCTTCTGTAAAGCTAAATGAATGAGGGTGTTTTTTGTTTTGTTTTTTGTTTCGGTAAAAGGGACCGATGTGGGAAAAGACAAGTATCAACAATGTAGGAGAAAGCTACAGCTCCAAGCCATTTGTCATGGTCAAAAACAAGACAGCGTCAAAAGACGCGGAATTCTTCTTCCCAGCACTTGGCGACAATAAGATGTTAAGCTTTCCCTTGTGTAGTGATAGTGGAATGTTCAGGATTCCATACAACAAAAAAGCAGAGAAAGAGCTTTTTGCCGGTCACAGCTATGTAAGCACTGTATTTCTCCACTACCTTGCTCTATACAATACCAACTGCTGGGGCTTTTCACTTGCTCGCTGATAACATCATCCCATATCGCCCTATGATTTGACAGTGTTATTACCGGCACCCGATGTGATTTATACAAAGCAACTGACTCTTCTCCAGTTCTCACTCGTAAAAATGACCAAAGCGGGAGGAGGGTGTGGGGTATTGAGCAATAGGTCTCAAAGCTCTCTGCCAAGTGAATACTTTCACGCTTGAGTGACAGACTGAATAGTGTGTGATGGCACTGGATTAATACAAGACATGTTTGACTGGTGCACTGCTTTCATTGTCATTTGTAGGCTGCATTCAAGGCGAGAAACAATTCATGCGATGATATATGGACCTGTGTATCTGCTGCCAGAGAAACAGGCATTCCTAGGGATGGTTGCTACTAGCAACTTGCCTCAAGCACCACCTCACAAACCAGATGGCGGCAGAAGAAAGTCACACTATGAATTCAACATTCATCGCCAGCTCTGTGTCTTCACCGTTAGATTTCACGCAATGGGTCTTCTAAGTACAGTCACCTCTCCTCCCAACGCCAAAAAATGGAGCCCGACGTCAACAATTGTTGCACAAATGATTGATGGAGCATACAGGGTATTGGAAAGCGCCTGCTTCTTAAATTGAATGCAAATAGCACACACACATACACGTATTAAGAGTACTAGCAACGCCACATGGCAACACGTTATACAGAATGAGCTCTGTTGTCTGGGAGACGTTTATTAGCACAACCTACCGTTGCTTTCTCCTACTTATATAAACTTTGCCTTGGCTGTACCACTCCTTTGTTGGATATTACAACTTTTCCACCACAAATATTTCAGTTCATAGGAAATCATATACTGCTGGCTCAACACACTGTTATTTTGTGTGTAGGGGGGGTATATAATAAGCTACATATAATAAGCTACATATCCCTTATACAATATCCCACTGGCACTGCCACTTGTTATAGCGATCTGCCACCCCTACAGAGTTTTAGATGGAGAGCAATAGTTGTCAGCACACTTTAAAGTTGCTAGCTGGTATTTTGACAAGAGTTACAGTATGAACCCCACTGAAAATATCCAAAGGAAGGACTGAATTTAAGAATCACCTAAGCCTGTATGGATGTAAATGAACCCTTATTTTCATGAAGTTTCAGTAATACATTCAGGGTAATCTCCATCATGATCCCATAGACTGCGTTGACAATAATCCATTTCTGCAGACACCAATGTGTTCATTCTGCTTAGAATCATACACAGATCTGGCTGCCTCTGCTACCTAAAAGACTAGCTGGCAGACATGAATGCATTGTTTCCACTGTCTCTTTCATTCAAGCCATAATGAAAAAAATAAAGGGAGAGATTCTTACCAAATCGTAAAACATGTGTGGTCCCTTGAGAATAGCCAATCCAAAATAAGCAAGCCACGAATCGGAGGGTGCACCTGAAGAATGAATTAGTTAGGGAAGGGGAAATAATCTTCATGGTTCCAGCGCACATCCTCGTGTCTCCTTCCCCCTATAGAGCGTCAGCTTCCCCGGCAGGGTACGAATGAAAGAACATAGACTGATGGCCCTCAGACACAATCACGGCATGGTCACAGAGACAACAGCGAGGAGGATCCGCTTCCCAAACCCATTAGCAATCCCTGCATGTTCTTCATTCACTGCGCCAAGGAGCAACCTTCAACTGCAAGGAATGGTGGGACATCCATGTTAGTCAGAGGGGGGAGAATCCTTGAGAAATCCAAACGCATATGTCCATCCCGGTGAGCCTGGAAGGGATGAAGGGGGAGGGAAGGCAATCAATAGATAATCCAGCTCGAAAAATCGCTGAGCTATGGTAACATGGGGAAGTGTATGTGAAAGAGCGATTTACTGGTAAGAGGGTTTGCTGTTCTCCCTTTCTGCTGCACTGCTGCACGGCTTCTGACGTGGAGCCAAGATTAAGTGAGAGAAATTGAGATAGCTCCTCTCTTTTTAAGGCTGCCAGCCAGACAGCCTGAGTTAAGCACCTGATCTGATATCCCCGTGGTGGAAAGCAGTTTGCGCTTTTTTATTCACGGACGGAAAACGCTGCTTTCCAGCTTGTATTCTAAATAGGGTGCGCTACACTGCTAGGACAGAGAATCAATCGCTGAATCTTAATAGAGGAAGAGCTGTCGTGTCACATTGGCTCTGACTACGACTCGGGGAGCAGAAGTTCACGACAAGACAGCCGTTTCTGGCATGTGTCATAAAGGTCTCCCCATGGTTTTTCAGGCTGCTCTTATTTTAACTGTTTGGCATAATGGGCGTCTGCAAGGCATTTCATTGCTGTGTGCTGCAGGCACCCCAGGCAACTAACGGGCTTGAAGTCACAGTAGACTTTGCCTGGAGACTCTCCAGCCCCTACTGTGCCACGGTGGAAATGCAGCGCCAATTTGTAACACGCCGCTAAAGTTTATCGCTATGGATGTGGCTCTGTATTATAGTAGCGCCAACATCTCCACTTACAAGGCTGATAGCGCAACAGCTGGCATATGGGATCTTACTTTAACCCTAACAGTTTTATAACCAGCCACAAGGGCTTGCGCCATGCCTAAGGGCACTGATACCTAATATGACTATACGGGAATAGTTCTTAATAACAGTGGTTTTACCTCTAGAATGCCTTTATGAGATATTAAGAAGAGATCTGCTGCAAGCTGTCTGAGACAGATACCAGGTACTATGGTCGTCTGCTCGAAAGGGGCGAGAAATGCTTCATTGCTTGTATTCCAAAGTTCCACGACTTAGATCTGAACGATCAATATAGCCGTATCGTACTCATTCCAGCTCATCAATCAATAATACAAAACCGCAGGGAACAAATGTGTTAAAAATCTAGTTCACGACCCAAAGCTTGGTTACACAAGGGAGTCTGTCAGTTACCTTTATAAAGTCAGTACAAGCCCAAATGCATTTTACACCATAAAAACCTTTATTTAGCTTCCATGCGTTATCCAGCATACATTTAGCCAAGACAAAGAGTAAGTTGTCACTATCATCGGCCTGTTCATATTGTATTCAGCATCATTGCCCTTTTTATATTGTGCCATAACTGCAGTGTCAACCTAAGTATCATAAATGGCCAGTTATGATATCTAGGAGGCAGTTGTGCCAAATGATTTGGCTGTTGGAGCAATTTGTATATAAATTCTGTGCAATAAAGGCAAGGGCGTCTAGCGACTCCTTCAGTTCAAATGCATATCTCTTTGAAGGTATCTTAAAAAGAACTTGCCGTAATGGAAAAGGCTACATTTATATTACTTCATGGCACAGGACAATCTGATATAAAGTATGCAATTATATTGTTAAACTAAACTCTTCTGGGGCTGACAGTGACACTCCCTGTGTTATGTCTATTGTGGTGCAACGTAGTTTTGCCCATCTGAAGTAGGAAATAATGATTTCTGTGACTCTTTAGAGAGAGTAATGCTTGCATATCACTACAGCAACAAGAATGCATTGGATATAACGGAAGCTTTTTGCTTCTAACCAATATCAATTAATGTAGTGTTATCACCACTGACACTAATGTAACCACCACATGCCCAGCCAATACGGGTTGAACAACTGTATACACCAATGGCCCAGCCATACAAATAATGTTGGCTACTCAGAGTAACTCTGCTGAGCATGGACATTGGAAAGAATGACATTTCAGCACCAAGGAGAGCTCATCATCTTTGTACTGTGCAACAACAAGCATGCATCTACCCTGCATTGTACATTCTGTATATTGCATACACTGAGCATTGTGCTACACTTATAAATAGTGTCCTATAACTAGGATACAATACTGCACCTGAAGCCGATGCCTTTATATAGTCTCTATAACGCAGTCCAATCTTATACCTTTCTTGTAGGCCTGAACCGACCGCATCGATGTGAAATTGAGAGTCTCCTGGTAATTTAGCATCTGCAGTGTTTCCAGTGCACCAAACAACATGTCCTATATTAGCTTGAAGAAAACCTCCTGAGCCAAATAGTGGAACTTATCAGAAGAGAACTGACATATGCTCTTTTGATTTATTACACCGCAGCTTAGAGGACATTGCCTCTGCACAGCGAATTTCTCTTGCCTTATCTTAATATTAACCTATGATGTTGCTCCTTATTACCTACATATCCAGTCATTTATATAGTGTGTGACTTCTGTACAGAAGAGATCCAAATATTTAAAAGTCTGAGCAGAAGAAACCGGTGGCTAGGGACCGCATGCCAATCGATAAGCAATCCAGTTGTGCTTTTGGGTGCATGTTTGTTAATGTGTCTGTTTTACTGCAGGGAAACCACATTTCTCATAGCATATACTTCTCTTCTCTTGGCTGCATGTGAGTCACGCGACACAAACATTCATGGAAGAGACTATGTTGGCAGTTATTAATAACCCGATAGCTGTTGTCTATACTTGTGTCATTGCTAAATTAAGCCCATACAGTCAATACAGATCAATAGCAATTCAATTTAGTAGAAGGTGTAGAGATCAAATGGAACGGTGATGGGAATTGTTGTACTTGCCATGGTTCTAAAGAGGTCCTAATGTTCAGCTCTGGAAAAGTACTCGGTTGGTCCTAATGAATACTTTAGTATAGAGTAATGAAATGGAAAACTGAAAGGCTGCCATCTAAGCTAATTATAATATATCACAGTCTGCCATATATGAAAAAGGTCTTATTAAGTTAATTACAAGTGTATTTATGGTTACTAAGTGATTACGTGTGTCAGCTTACTGTACCTTTCTAAGTAAGGATTAGATATGGGGCACTTGTTTGAATACAGCTAATGGATTTAAAGAGTGTTTTCCTTGCTTTCCCCAGAGTACCATTGGTTAATAAGTAAATGCGTTGCTGAATCTGTTGCTCCACCCCGTCCCCTTTTCACCCCTGGATTATACAATGTACTCTAAAGGCACGGGTAATATTCAACCCTTAGCTGTCCAGCTGCTGTAGAACAAAACCTCCCAGCACCCACAGGGCTTTTAGATGGTGCTGAGAATTGAAAAACAAGGTACAAGCAAACCATATGAGTTATCTTTCTCCAGTTAAATATCCACCAAAGGCATATAAAACTATTTTTTCTAACATGATTTTCTTTCATATGTAATAGTAATCAGATCCTTTTATTTATTTTGTGCTGTACATAGTGTTGTTGTCGTTGAGACACAGAGTATTTTCTCAACGCCTTCAAGTAATGTAAGTACAGTAATGTAGTAAAGCGCAGGCATTTTCCTCCAGATTATGTATCCCACAGGAATCAATCAAATGTTTTGCATTGAAATGTAAATTCTGATAGTGGCGATAAATATACAATAAAATAAGTGTCATAGGTTCAATGACCCTTTAAGCCTCAGGAACTATTGCTTCCAATATAAACGGTACACTGAAGGTGGCCAGCTTGTATACAGCTCTATACACAAGTCATTGGGAGGTGGCATGAATGAAAAACCCCAGCACTATCAGAAGCCCAGGAGCCTGCATATAACGAATATGAATGCATATAAATAATCCATTAAATTGTCTATATAAAAATCCTTAGCAACATAAAAGCCATGCAATCTAGGATGGATGTCAATGTTGGATGCCTTTGTACATTGCATCTCACCCTTCATACTACAGTAGCTATGAGCTCATCCTATTAAAGTAATGCCAAGGCAGTGAATAAAAATATATCCACTGCAAAATACACAATTAATGGGACACTGCTGATTTTAATATGCTGTAAACGTTTTAGCTTCTTGGTTTAACTAGTGTATTGGGGCATTAAAAGGCCCGACTCCTGCTTCTCCAAAACTGGGGATTTCCCAAGCTTCCTATTAGCTCACTGAAATTCAGATTTACAGCCTCATCTCTGCTGTGTTGATGATTAATGACAATTTAAGATGGTAATTAATGGCTAGCTGCTGTGAAATCTCCAATTCTAATTAAAGATCTGTCCCAACCATAGATTTACTGTTTTAGTCAATTTCAGATTTCACTACCTAGCCCTAGAGTATTTTAAGAACAAGCTATGCTTTCTAAACGAAATTTAGCAGCTGCATAGAAGGAACACTCTTTTAGTGCAGAAATGCCTATTCTGGGGGGCAATGGCCCTTATTTTATAAACCAAGAACTACTAGAACCCTTGAAAAGTCTTTGATTGGATAATGGGACTTACAAGTTTTACAACTTCAGTGAGCAAGTTGCACTTTACTGCTGAAGATGACATGTGTAATATGCATCAGCAATAAGATTCCTGATATTGAAGCTTGTAGCTGAACTACAATTCCCAGGATGCACCAACATACTAGGCATAGCTGGAAGGGTAGTCAATCAAAGCTACAGGTAGCAGATATATTGACTATATATATTGCTATAGTGGCTTAGAAGGTGGTACTGTGCAAATACAGAAGACTCAATCTGATCTTTTCTTCGACAGCAAAACAACTTTTTGACAGGGGTTCTTGCTAGGACTCATAGCATAAATTAGAATGTTGCCTGACTTGACCAAATCGATACACTATTGCCCAAAAACGCTTAAAAAGATACATCTTTACGCGACTATAGCGAGGGTAGGGTTCTAATACATTTTAACACTGGCTGTACCCACAGCTATTGCTCTTAGTAGGAACACAACAAGTTTGAGTTGCTCTAAATACACATGAAGTAAGAGCGGCCCTGGCTGTGCGGAGCATAACGTGGCGGAGCTGTCGCGAATCTCTTGCACCTGTGCAGCAGTCTAGTGACTCGTGAGGACTGAAATAGGAGGAGACAGCGGATCTGTGCTGAGGTCCAGTTTTCCCTCCCCCACTCCTCGCTTAATCCTGCCATGCACGAAGGAAGGTTCACCCTAAGCCTGAGCCGGTGCCAGGAGTGGGGCATCAGAGCCCCAGTAATGTTAGATTTTCCCTTCTGAAAGAACACTTACCTGAGCAACGAGAGACGAGCTAGGAGCTCCCGGTGCTGGCACAATGCAGGGCAGCAATCCTTGCTGGGAAGCCCAGCTCCTGTGACAGAGCAATGAGTGACAAAGACAGAACGGGAACCCTGAGAGCTGAACAGACACTCCCCCTGGTGTGAGCGTCCCGCTTCCAAATAATACTAACATTGTATAGGATGCAACACTGCAACACTGTATATAATGCAACTCTGTATATAGTGCAACACTGTATATAATGCAACACTGTATATAATGCAACACTGTATATAATGCAACACTAAATGCTTTCTTCCTTGGAGCATCACTGCACAAATGCATTCCCAAGGAAGGACACTATACTTAATTTGAGTACAGCAGAGGAGCTCGGGCTTCACTAAAATAGTGTAGAAGCATTAAGATGTATATGTAAATATCACCGTATCTGTCTGTCTGTCTCTATGTATAACTATTTGCTTATGTTTCTGTCACCTGTCACATCTATCAGACTATTTCAGTCTATCCATCTATCTATCTATCTATCTATCTATCTATCTATCTATCTATCTATCTATCTATTTATCTATCTATTATCTATCATCTATCTCTATTAGTCTAGCTGTCTCTCATCTATCTATCTATCTATCTATCTATCTATCTATCTATCTATCTATCTATCTATCTATCATCTTTCTATCTAATCATCTATCTATCCAGGGTTGGACTGGGCCGGCAGGACACCGGGAAAAAAAACCGGTGGGCCCCAGTCCTTGAGGGCCCCGCCAACCCAGGCCCGCTACCTACTCCAGAAGCTTTGAGCACTCCTCCCGTGGTGTATGTGGAAGGTGAGGTGTAGGTAGCGTTGAGTTTCATATAAGTTAAGCGTTTAAGACTGGGGCAGGCAGGTCCAGAACGAGTGGTTGACTGTGGGGGCAGTTTTGTGAATTAGTAATGTGGTAAGTCCTTTACCTTTCCATGTGCCTTCTTTTCCAGTCAAACCCATTCAGTGCAATAATTTTGGTTTGTAACCCTCTACAGAACTCTGACCACAGTCGAACACTGTTGGAGTCACAGAGCAGATCCGTATGGAGTTGCTGCTGTCGCACAGTGACTAATCGGTGTCAGGGCCAGAGTTCAGCCACAAGCAACTGATCCACATAGTTCAGTGACTGAAAGAATTTGGCTGGGGCCAGAGTTCATCTCTTTTGTACAGTGTGCTCCTTCAGGTTTGTTGTACTACATAGGTCACACTGTGAGTGTGACTGCAAATTGCAAGCAAGTCAAGTCTGAAGAAGAGGGCACAGTAGAGAAAGTACTAGATTCTAGACACAAGCTCTTTGTGGATGGTGGGGAGGGGGCAAAAGTACAGGGAAAAGAAGATATATATGGCATTTTAGGCATAAAAGGAGATATAATATTATGACAAAAATGGGTTAAGGTGGAAGAATTGTATATTTCAGTTAATGAGGGAGAACTGCCCATGTAGTGTGTGGAAGAGAATGAAACATGGAAAGACAGAGGAGCAAATTGCATATAAAACAAAGGCAGAGAAATAATTTTAAAAATAATTAAAAAGGATTAGTGAAGGAGAAGAAAATATACGAAAGAAGAAATGAAAAAAAACCATTAATGCAGGGGAAGAAAAAAACAAGTAGTGGGGATTGGAAGAACATGGGAGTAAATGGAATTAAAAGATAATGATATCCTAAGAGATGGAAAGTACACCAGCTGTCAGACTTGTCTAGTCCGCTAGAACACCTGGTTCTTACACTAGATGGGGAGATGGGGAACCCCAGAAGGGACACCCCAGTCACTGTACCAGACTATCTATCTATCTATCTATCTATCTATCTATCTATCTATCTATCTATCGATCTATCTATCTATCTATCATCTGTTATCTATCTCTATTAGTCTAGCTGTCTATCATCTATCTCTCTCTGTCTTATATGCTTTCTCTCTCTTTGTCTGACTCATCTATCTATCTATCTATCTATCTATCTATCTATCTATCTATCTATCTATCTATCTATCTATCTATCTTCTGTTTTGTATTTCTATCGATCGATCAATCGATCAATCTATCTATCTATCTATCTATCTATCTATCTATCTATTATCTATCTATCTATCTTCTGTTTTGTATTTCTATCTATGTATTATCTATCTATCTATCTATCTATCTATCTATCTATCATCTATCTATCTATCTATCTATCTATCTATCTATCTATCTATCTATCTATCTTTTGTTTTGTATTTCTATCTATCTTTACTGATTTTATGTACATTATACAGAGCATATATAATACCTATCTATGTCTATATCTGGTTGTCTCTGTATAGTGTTGAGAGTAAGTTACTGTGTAACACAATTAAACTCTTTCACCGTGCACTCATGATTTTAGTCCACTAAATAATTAGTTAAGTAACATTTTTTCTAACTACACAACTGACTCTCAAAGTGAGATGAACATGTGCACTATTACTGAAGAGAGCAGATATCTTAGCAACAGAGCATAGAGAAGCGGTTTAGTAAAATCACAGTTTCTGTGACAAACATAACATGTTAATATGCAGTACATAAAACCATTTCAGTCTTATTATCTCTGCATGTGACCTTTGGATCCTGATAAAAATGATCTTCAGATAAATGGCTAAACATTCTGAGGATTAAATATATTTCTTATTCAGAATCAGAACATGTTCTCTAAGGAATGAACAACAAGGCACTTGTGGTGAAAAAACAATTGGAATTTAGTACAGTAAAAAGGCTGCTGTCATAATATACATACTGCATGTATGTGTGTTTGTATTTCTGACTCTCTTAACTGTAATAATGTCATAAAATTGTTGATCTTTATTCTCAAAAGCTTTACTAAAAGAGACAGTTCCTTTTAAGATAGTACATCACAAACAATACAATTTTAAATTCTTTCTATTTCTATATTTTGCCATTACAAAAAACAAAAACATGCAAGCATGTAAAATTTATTCAATTACCCCCCCCCATGTTTCCCAGTAGCAGATCAGTAAGCTTGATAGCTGACTTTCTTAGTTTTATGACTTTAGTTTTTTTTATGCTTTGTCTTTTAAATAGAGATGCCCTGTATTTTCTGATGCAGATGCAGATAGATGTATCTGACCCCACTTTCTTTTTGGCAAGAGACCAGCTGGTATGTCATACTATGTGACTGGTCTTTATGATACAGAGTATATTAGAGTCTAACAACAACATTGTATGATCAGTGTTTCTTTGTTTGAAGATCTGGCGTTTCTAATTATCATCTATGAAACAAAGAGTGAAAGTAAGAAAATGATACTGTAGGTCAGGGGTCCGTAACCACTTCCAAATTAAAAGAACATTGAAGAGCAACACACACATGCAAAATGTTCCCAGGGGTTCCAGATTTGGATTGTGATTGGCTAATAATTGCTCCTATGTGGACTGGTAGCCTACAGGAGGCTCTATTTGGCAGTACACATAGGGGGTTATTTATCAAAGGACGAAAGTTTGTTATACTTTGAATTAACTAGAACTCACAACTCGAATGGTATCTTATTTAAGAAAAAACTTGAATGGAAAAAACTTGAATTGATTGAGCTTTCTGCAAATAAAAACCTCAAATAGCTCGAATCATTTGGGTTTTCAGGCAAAATCCTCCTAAAAAACCTCGAACATTATGCAGGCTATTAATATCTTTAAATGGTTCAAGGGACCTCTGCCATTGACTCCATGACCTCAACAGATTTTTAGATTGTGTATTTTAGGATTCAAGCTATTTCCAGGGTCCGGGTATATATAAACAATAAGAATTGTTTAACCCGAAAATGTGAGTTTTGACCAAAAAAGAAAAAAACAACTCGAAAACTCGAATTTTCATGGAAAACACAACTCGAAATTTAATAAATCTGCCCCATAGTTTTTATGCTACAAAAACTTGCCTTCTAGCCAATAATTAAAAAACAAACACCTGCTTTGAGATTACTGAGAGCAACATCCAAGGGGTTGGTGAGCAACATTTTGCTCACAAGCCACTGGTTGGGGATCATTGCTATAGGTCAAAGCAGAACATAAAACTTGACCCCCCCCCCCCCAAATGGGTGTACTACTGGATATTCACTTTGGAGATGAGACATGGACTCATTGAGAATTGCTGCTTTAGAATGTAACCAATTTTTGTATGCAATGTGGTTACTTTGCAACTAAACTCTATGATCAAGAAACTGTGTATGGACCCCGACAAAGTGATTTGCATTGTCACACTGTGATATCATTACTCCACAGTTTATCTGCCAAAATGACAAATGGGCTGACCAATGACTCATATAAATGGGGTTATCAGCTATACAAGAGCTGCATGTTTCCACACTGCATAGTGGTCTATTTAGTCTATCCACATATATTTGTCTGTATCATAGGAGGATTGAACTGATTTCTCAAAAACATCCTGTGGCTAGCCAGATTACTTGAAATACACCATGCTTAGCCTTGCAGCGAGCCTTCTTTGCCTTTCAAGTTTCCTTCCCTATGATCAATTTAATCAATCAATTTACTGTGTGTGCATACATGCAGTCTGTCACCTGCCATCAATCAGATAATATGAACAGATTCCCTTGAATTTCCAGGAGAACTATTGCACCAAATATGTGACTTATTCAGTGTATGTCAGAGGAGCAATCTGGGACACATTAGGTAAGGGGGGTGTTTTTGAAGGTCCAGCTTTGGACAAAATGCCATTTGCTCTCAAAGGTGTTGATTTGTGCATATTAATGAGTAATAAAATACGTAAGCTGTATTAAGTAGTGATAGAAGGATTTATTCTATGTTTTGTATCAAATGCCAATCATTGATTAACCTAATTAACCTTTGTTTGTAAAGCTGCTCTAGTCAATATTGGAAATTACCACTTTGTTCAGACCAAGAAAAATGTCCTTAGATTTGTAGTTACTGGAATATACAATGGTGATAACATGCAGTCACCACCAGGATAACGGGGAAGTTTAAGGGGCCCATTTATTATACCTCTATTTTTATGGTTGAGGTTTTTAGGGGGAAGACACTCATTTTTCATCGAGCTGGATGACCCAAAAAATGTGGGGGATTCAATCTGAAATAGTAGAATTTTTGCAGCGAAAATTCAATAAGATAAAGTTTTTAGAGCATCAGTCATACAGTATGTTACGAATTGACGCTTGATTTTGTCACATTTTGGTGCTCCAATTTTTTGCAAGAAAAATTATTGTTAAATGAGTTAATTTCATGGAGGGGAGTTCGGTCAGCTTTGTTTTCATAAAAAAACTGAGATTCATTTGAGTTTTAGTAAATCAGCCCCAGATGTCTTTATGACTCAATAGATATTTTATTCAGGTACAGGATTATCTTGTAACCTTTGTTGCATTTACATTAGAAAAAAGCCACCTACAGCTACATTATTGTTTTTATTGCATGAACATGAGTGCCAGTATGATAATAGTTTAGTGAGAAGGAAAGTGTAGATTAAATGCTGTGTGGGTTGGCATACCTTTAGTTGATATAGAAGTGACAAAGCTATTTTCCGATTTTTACTCATAACTCATCCTCTTTAAAATATATTTATATAAGCTTTGGATACAACATAAGCGTTATGGTTGATGTTGGATTTTTGACTGAAAGCCCTTGCTCCTTATATTTAAGAAAGCAATTTTATAGAAACCAGCAATACTTGAATAACTATTGCAAATAGTGACAAGTCATTCATAAAAATCTAAAATGAATATTCAGTGAACAATTAAAACTGCTTGTGGACAAAAAGTGTCCCTTTGAGATGCCTCAGCTGATGTCATGTGAATTCAGTTGCAGAAGCGAGCGCTGTGCTGTATCAGAGCACCACTGACTTATCAATGCTACCTTCTAGTGAGTGAATGGCTGTAGGCTCTGCGTTAAACACATTCACTAATTCAAGGAATTGCATGGTAAGGTTGAGTAGTGGGTTGCAAATTTCTTCTTATTCTCCTTCTTCTCCTTCTTCTCCTTTTTCTCCTTCTTCTCCTTCTTCTCCTTCTTCGCAGGTGTAAACTCCGACATCACGGAAAAAATTATCGTGCGTCAAAATTATTGTGCGTCAAAATTATTCGGGCACCCATTAACTTGAATGCTTTTCGTGAATTTTCGCCCATTTTCGGGACCGATTCGCCCAATACTAGTTACTATGTTACTACCCTGTGGTCAATCCCAGGATTGGTAATTATTAGGAGGCAAACTATCAATAATAAATATTTGTCCTTGTCTTGCTGCACTACTAACTACTGTCTGCTTTAGAATGGGGTTTTCTAGAATGGAGAGACAACATCTACATAAGTAAATATATAAGTATAGCAGGAGTAGCAATGTTTCCACTTGACTCCCAATCTCCCTTTGTCCTTATGTTTCTGTTCTGATTGAGCAGCGTTTTCCCCATCATCTAACATATACAAAATACAAAATGGAAGGAGTATTTCTTAAAATCTAAAACCATGTAATAAATCCCCACATTCTGATTGTTCTTGACACCTTTAAAGAATTTCTCAGATCATGTTGGCAACATTCCTTCTTGAAATCTAAAATCATGTATTTAAATCCAGCATACTAATTACATATGGCAACTTTTGAAAGATTTCCGAGGACGTTTTGTGTACGTATGAAGTATTTCATTAACCAGCATTGCTAAAATTTACAGAATTCTGAAACTTGTTGAATTTTTCTACACATAGTAAAGTTTGTCAAATCAATCATCTTCTTAATGGTTGCCATGTAGTAGTAAACTGGAAGTAATGTGACACAGAGGTTACAGGTGATATCTTTATCTCAAAGATTTATCTCAGCATTCTATTTAATTTTTTTTAATGGGTTGTGTATTTTATACTTTGTGTTCATTATATTTACAGCTTTTCAAAACTGTAGGTGCGTGCAAAAAGTTTCACAAATCATTATGAGAGCCCATTGAGGAAGCATTCACTGTAGATATAATGTGGAATACTGTGGAGTGACATGAAGGAATAATACACGGGGAAGGTAATCTTCTGCCTTTGAAGCTGCCAGCTTTTTACAATCACTATGGAGGATACAGACTGCATAGCTGCCAAAGAACTAAGCAGTCGCATTTCACAGAGCAGTAACTAAACCTGCTCCCAACACAGGTGCAGGTTAATTAAATAGCATGCTAACCTCCAAATAGCATGCAGACTCAGCTGGTAATTCCAGGGTTCCCTGTGTGGAATATCTGGTATTACACATTGGCAATACATCAAAACAATCATACTAAAATATCACACTAAAAACACTAATGCTTGACTGAAGGTGAGCATGGATTGGATATTATATATCTCAGATTTATTGCTTATATGTCATTCTCTATATATCTTTCTATATAGCTGAAGTCAATATAATCACAGGTCATAAAGACACATACATTAATGAAATATAAAATAATCAATAGGTAGAAAACACCAGTGAGGGAAAAGAGAGGGATTTGGGCAGGAAAGGTAGAATGATGTTTCAGGGGTGATGAATGCCAGTTTTCAAGGGCAATTATGAGGGCAGTCATTTTGGGGCCTAGATAAATCAATTAACATAATCAAGTAATTGATTTAACCATGTTTTTGAAAAGGCTCATCCTTTATTTCTTCTAGGTACAAATAAGTACTGTAGGTCAGTATAGTTGTTATAGGTCATAGATAAGTCATCACACCAAGTATCTGAAACATAGAGGATTTTAAGTCAGCTTCTCATTCACTAACTCATATCAGTCATGATATATTTAATACGGTGAAATATCAAAAAACCTACATAATTTCAGTGTCCAGAAAGGCAAAATGTTCCTAAGTGGTGGTGGTGCTCTAACCATAGTCATGGCTGCAATTGGAATATAACCCTTAGATTTGTGTCCATACGTTACCCATCCACTTCGATTATAACCATTTCAGGGCAGTGAAAACGTTCTAGTCAAGCAAGCAATATTTGATGAAACTGTATGTAGTCTATGTATTTCATTCATGTTCATGTTCAACCACCATTTTAGTCATAGTAAGCATTTTATTAGTCCATGAAGAAGGACTTGAGTGCAGTATTTTCTGGTTAATGTAAATCAGTTTTTCTTGCAGGAGTGTTCCTACGCCACTTCGGTTACAAATATGTATTTAGTTAAATCCACCAAATTAGTTCAGAGACATATTTATTTGAAATTGTGATAACAATCAAAACAGCTTCAGTGAAGAAGAACCTATTTTTCTGGTACTTTGGAGGAGGGGAGATTAAAAATGCCATGCAAAACTCAGATGACACAACGTACCTTCTGTTTATGGCCACATTCATCATTAAATCTTTTCTCTGTGGAGACTGTCAAGTTAAAAATACTGCCACAATGATTTTCTCATGTCGTATAAACATTAGAGATGAACTGCTTCCTGTCATCATAATAGTGGTGTGTAGTCAGAAAGATGTTAAACTTGAGTTAGTCCAAGTGTGAGACAGTGATTCAGAATCTGAGGTTAACAAAGACCCTTCAATGATGTTTAACATAACATGAATTTCATAAATATCGATTTAGAGGACGTGAAACAAATTAACTTTAAATAAAGAAACATCAGTTGTGCTTTATATAACTAAGCTTTAAATACTGCAAATCTTTGCTGATCTTTGTATAAGAGCAAATCAGTTTTCAGTGTTAAGTTTGTAGCAATTCAGTTTACTCTATGTGCGAGTCTCAGTTCACATATGAAAGTATTTTGGCTGTTGGCTATAAATCACTTGCCATTACCATGTTTGATACACAGTTTGATATCCGTAATGCAGCACAGCATTGCAGTATTTTCCATATCTACAATCACTGTATCACATTTATTAAACACAAAGTAATCCCATATGTGCTCTACAGCAATACATGATGCATATGATTTGAGACGTTTAATTAATCAGCACACAAGAGTGTACCCAGTGCCTCGTGTGAGCCTTCATATTGACATTTTAAAATGTACTTTATAAAGATTAACAAATTATATGTCATCTGCAAACTCTTTACAGTTTCATTGATTGCAGAATTATATTGGAAGAAATATTCTTACTGCTGATCAGTTGATGAGCAATCAATGGTTTTCACAGTAGGAAATAATTTCCTTTCCGAATTAAATTTTTCCAAATTTGGATCGCATATCCTGGAAAAATGAACAATCCGTACATTTCGGGCAGGAGTACATTTCAAGAATAGAAAATATGTAAATCTTCATTGTAGGATGAATTGTTTATATAACAAGCATGATTTTCTTGTATTATGTCAAGTACTGATTTTGCTTGACCTGTCTACAGTATTGTAGTTATCAATAAATATATTCATTTCTTTAGTCTGTCTTAGCTGCACAAAAACATGTTTATTAGATCTAAGAACCGTGAATAATTTAATGCTTAACTACTTAAATGTTAAACAGCTGATTATTTTGTTTGTTAAGCAACAGTCTGAGCAGAATAAAGAATATCATTCTATTATCTTATAAAGGGCTATAGTTGAATTATGCAGCAAAAGTGCATTGCAACAGACAAAAGGCTGCAAAATATGGTATGGAGAGCAGGATTTGCTACATTCAGAACAAAACAATTTGGTAATTACGTACTTGACAAACGGTTGCACAGTGAATCCTTTTTAATGCAATTAGACTTTTTGATTTCATTAAGTGATCAAAAAAACGTGCTAACAGTTATGGCAGGCAAGTTGCCATTTTACTCGCAAACTGGCTATGACTGAAGTAATAAAACAACGGCTTCCAACTCGCTATTCTTTTGTGTATTCAAATGAACACAAAGGAACACTGTGGCTCAGTGGGGACTCTTCTGCATTGCAGGAGTTTGATTCTGGTCTGGGCACTGCAAAGAGTTTGAACAGTATGTACACTTGTGCTTGTGCTGGATTCCTCTGGACAGTTTCCTCCTATATTCCAAAAACATACAGGCAGGTTAATTGGTGCTTGATGAAATTAACAATAGTGTGTCTAAAAGTGATAGGGACATTTTATTGTAAGCTTTACTGGGGCAGAGACTAATGTGAATTAAATATTAAATATAAATAACTCTGTCCTGTGCTGAACCATAACTCTGGATGCATTCAATCATACGCAACTTTTTGTTAACCAAACTATAGCTTTCACTCTGCTAGGTTTGCTTAAAGCTTGTCATGCACTGGAAGATTGTTATTTGCAGTCTACAAGATTCAGCAATGCAAGTGCATGGTGAAATTGTACCAATCCAATTACTGGGCCCTGTAGCTGAAAATGTATGATTGAAATGATTGTGTCATAATCACTACAAGTTTGGTCAAGAAATACCTTACACAAGGCATAGAAATGCAGTTAATAACCATTTTTCCATTGTAAGTGATTACAGCCAAAAACCAAGCGACCTTGCCAATTACATTAAGCACCAACTTAAATGAAACAGAATATATCAGATAAAGGGGCCATAACTTTATGAGCAGCATGGAGCATACATTTATAAATTCAGACCAAAATGAGCGGCTTTTTTTAATCCACTTTTGAATACTGCTAAATTAATGCAATTTTGAGTGTTCCTTTTCAAGTTATAATAACGAGATGTTGAATAAAGACAAAAAATAAATTAGAATATATAAAAAATGTAAAGGACCGGTAAAACCCCAAAATTATGATTAAGGAGGAACATGTAAAGAATCACTTTGCATCTTATAAACCTCAAAACAAGGTTCCAATGGAATGATGAAAAATCTTTACAACAGAAGGTAAGTTCAGCATCTTTTTATAGCTGGCTTCTGTGTTTTTATACAACATTTCAGCAGAAAATGCAAAACAAAATATGAAATTGTTAAACTAGACATTGATTCACATCAAACTGCAGTCCTAGGGGCAGATTTATCAAAATAAGAGATGTGTTTTACATGTGAAATTGTATCTTAGCTGCAATCAAGTACAAGGTACTGTTTTTTTTATTACAGGGAGAAAGGAAATCAGTTTTAATAATTTGAGTTATTTGATTCAAATGGACTCTTTACACCTTTCTCCCTGTAATAAAAAAAACAGTACCTTGTACTTGATTGCAGCTAAGATACAATTCATTCTTTTCTGAGTCAAGGTTTGAAAGTTTTTTAGTGAAAAACTCCTTGTCTGGAAAACCCAAGGTCCTACAGAATTTGTATAATAGGTGCCATACATATAACACATATTTCTTCTCCCTCCTCATATTTCTAATGAGTGCTTAAAGCCATTTGTTCTACCTGTATTGGTATAAGGAATGCGATTCATCTAATTCTAAAGCTAAGTGATGGTAATGCATTTGTTAAAATTTTGTATTTTGACTTATCTAGAATAGGGTCAATGTTTTTGTGCCCCTTTAAGCTATAATAGAGTCTTGGTCCCATAAATTGCTATTTTCAGCTCCGGCAGACTTGTGTAGGGCAAAGTTTCTTTGATGGATACGCTCAGTCCTGATCTCTTCTTAAGTGAAAAATTTAAGCTAGGCCCAATGTTTCTTTTGCAGAGCAATAGAGGCTTATGGGGATATGTAATAAAATGCACTAAGTTTGCCCAGGGGCAGTAACCCATAGCAACCAATCAGCAGGTACCATTTACTGATCACATGTTTAAAAGCAAACACCTTATTGTTACTGGGCAAACTAAGTGCTTTTCATTGTATATGGGGGATAGACTGCAATGAAACCTAAAACATGTTTTTGGACTATAGTACAGATGACATTAGTGCTCAGTGTGATCAGACAGAGACAGTCCAGTCTTGTCACTTTACACAAATATGGAGGAGATAACATTTTTTGTTGCTTGTTTTAATACTTTATTTGTCTTACAATTTACGTTCTTATGCTTCATAGCTGTGCGTTAATGTAGGAGGATAACACCTTATTTTTGCTCCTTGGAATATTTCAAGGTATTGCTGTTATGCATCAGTGGGGAGGTTTTCCAGATCAATGGAGGATACAATTAGGTGTCTAGGGTTACAAAATACTAATCTTAATTATATCCCAAACCTGGGACAATTAAGATGATTAAGCTATTATAAAGCTCAGCTGCCCTGAAGGGCACAATAACAATCTAATAATATATATACAGTTACCGCATGTCACACTGTTCATATTTGTGAAAACATCTCCATGTTT